>NC_053024.1:244632304-244644104 GCF_003073215.2 Triticum urartu | reverse complement strand
CATGGTGTTATTTTTGTGCAGAAATAAAAGTTCTCGGAATGACCTGAAACTTCACGGAGAATATTTTTGGAATTTATAAAAAATACTGGTGAAAGAATCAACCAGGGGGCCCACACCCTGTCCACGAGGGTGGGGGCGCGCCCCCTATCTCGTGGGCCCCCTGAGGCTCCACCGACCTCAACTCCAACTCCTATATATTCACGTTCGGGGAGAAAAAATCAGAGAGAAGGATTCATCGCTTTTACGATACGGAGCCGCCGCCAAGCCCTAATCCTCTCTCAGGAGGGCTGATCTGGAGTCCGTTCGGGGCTCCGGAGAGGGGAATCCGTCGCCATCGTCATCATCAACCTTCCTCCATCACCAATTTCATGATGCTCACCGCCGTGCGTGAGTAATTCCATCGTAGGCTTGCTGGACGGTGATGGGTTGGATGAGATTTATCATGTAATCGAGTTAGTTTTGTTAGGGTTTGATCCCTAGTATCCATTATGTTCTGAGATTGATGTTGCTATGACTTTGCTATGCTTAATGCTTGTCACTAGGGCCCGAGTGCCATGATTTCAGATCTGAACCTATTATGTTTTCATGAATATATGTGAGTTCTTGATCCTATCTTGCAAGTCAATAGTCACCTACTATGTGTTATGATCCGGTAACCCCGAAGTGACAATAATCGGGACCACTCCCGGTGATGACTATAGTTTGAGGAGTTCATGTATTCACTAAGTGTTAATGCTTTGGTCCGGTACTCTATTAAAAGGAGGCCTTAATATCCCTTAGTTTCCAATAGGACCCCGCTGCCACGGGAGGGTAGGACAAAAGATGTCATGCAAGTTCTTTTTCCATAAGCACGTATGACTATATTCGGAATACATGCCTACATTACATTGATGAACTGGAGCTAGTTCTGTGTCACCCTATGTTATAACTGTTGCATGAGGAATCACATCCGACAATTAGCATCATTGATCCATTGCCTACGAGCATTCACATATATTATCTGCTTAGTTACTTCCTGTCTGTTACACTACAAAACAATACTGTTACTTTGCCACCGTTACCGTTACTTCCATATTACTTTGCTAACTAATACTTTGCTGCGATATTAAGTCTTTCAGGTGCGTTGAATGACAACACTCAAAACTGTTAATACTTGAGAATATTGTTTGGCTCCCTTGTGTCGAATCAATAAAATTTGGGTTGTTGAATACTCTACCCTCGAAAACTGTTGTGACTCCCTATACTTGTGGATTATTAGCAAGCTGCGGTGGCGTGATACGTCTCCAACGTATCTATAGTTTTTGATTGTTCCATCGGGTCCGTAGTTAGTAGCTAGTTGGCTTCATCTCTCTCTCTTGATTCTCAATACAATGGTCTCTTGGAGATCCATATTATGTTACTCTTTTGCGGTGTGTTTGTTGGGATCCGATGAACTTCGAGTTTATGATCAGATCTATCTTTTTATATCCATGAAAGTTATTTGAGTTTCTTTGATCTCTTATATGCATGTTTGCTTATAGCCTCGTATTTCTTCTCCGATATTTGGGTTTTGTTTGGCCAACTTGATCTATTTATCTTGCAATGGGTAGAGGTGCTTTGTAGTGGGTTCGATCTTACGATGCTTGATCCCAGTGACAGAAGGGGAACCGACACGTATGTATCGTTGCTACTAAGGATAAAACGATGGGGTCTATCTCTACATAGATAGATGTTGTCTACATCATGTCATCGTTCTTATTGCATTACTTCGTTTCTCCATGAACTTAATACACTAGATGCATGCTGGATAGCGGTCGATGTGTGGAGTAATAGTAGTAGATGCAGGCAGGAGCCGGTCTACTAATCTTGGACGTGATGCCTATACAATGATCATTGCCTGGATATATTCATGAGTATTTGAAGTTCTATCAATTTCCCAACTGTAATTTGTTCACCCACCGCTTTGCTATTTTTCTCGAGAGAAGCCACTAGTGAAATCTACGACCCCCGGGTCTCTTTCTCTTATTATTTGCCTTTGCGATCTATCTTTATTTGCTTTTATTTTCAGATCTATTAAACCAAAAACCCAAAAATACTTTTCTGCACTTTATTTTATTTGTGATCTATTTATTCAATCTATTACAACCTTTTCCCGTCACGCACCAACTTCTGGCACCGTTACCCGAAAGGGATTGACAACCCCTTTAACACAGGGTTACGAGGATTTGTTATCTGTCTGCAGGGGCTGTTTACGCTGTGTTGCTTGGTTCCCCTACTGGTTCAATAACCTTGGTTTCATATCTGAGGGAAATACCTACCGCCGCTGTGCTGCATCATCCCTTCCTCTTTGGGGAAATACCGACGTAGCTTCAAGAGACATCAAAAGGAATTTCTGGCACCGTTGCCGGGGAGGATCTTCAACATATACCAGGTTCCTAATCAAAAATCTCATCTCCTTACAATTTACATTATTTTCCATTTGCCTCTCATTTTCCTCTCCCCCACTTCACAAAAAATGCCGTTTTATTCGCCTCTCTTTTTCATTCGCCGTTTTCTTGCCGGATCTGTTTTTGAGTGCAATCTTGTTGTGTAGTCATCATGACGCAAGAGAACACCAAGTTATGTGATTTCTCAAATACCAACAACAATGATTTTAGCGGCACTCCGCTTGCTCCTCCCGCCACTAGTGCGGAGACTCATGATATTAATACCGCTTTGCTGAATCTTGTTATGAAAGACCAATTTTCCTGTACTCCTAATGAGGATGCTGCGTCTCATCTTAATACCTTTGTGGAATTATGCGATATGCAAAAGAAAAAAGATGTGGACAATGATGTGGTCAAGATGAAATTATTTCCATTTTCTTTGCGTGATTCTGCAAAAAATTGGTTCTCTTCTTTGCCTCGCAATAGTATTGATTCTTGGAATAAGTGCAAAGATGCCTTTATCACTAAGTATTTTCCTCCTATTGACCTTAATGATATGCCTTTTTCTACTTTGATTGAGCAAAATATGTGAATCCTCTCTTTGAATTTTATCTCTCGAAATAATTTCAACAACAATGCTTATAGAGGTAATTTTAATCCTAGGCCTTTTCCTAGTAATTCCTCTAATAATGATGGTAATTCCTATGGAAATCAATCTTATAATAATAATAGGAACACCTCTGATCTTGAGAATAATATTAAAGAATTTATCAATACACAAAAAGTTTTCAACACTTCCATAGAAGAAAAGTTGAGTAAGATTGATGATTTGTCTATAAGTGTTGATAGGATTGCTCATGATGTGGAAAATCTCAAGATGAAATTTTTTGTGCCTAAGGTTGATGAATCAATTAAATATCTTTATGTTTCTGTGGATGAGAGTAAGAAAAGAACCGCTATGCTTAGAGCTAAAAGAGAATTTTTATAAAATGCTTTTTCTAGTGATTTCTTTCACAAAAGTGATGAAGATCTTACAATGATTGGTGTTTCTTCTATTGATTCCTTGTTTAGTAAAGTTAAGATTGATGAAAAAGGGACCGGAGAAGAGTCAACTTTAGGTAGAAGGCGTCCCAATATTTCGGAGGGTGATGATACGTCTCCAACGTATCTATAATTTTTGATTGTTCCATGCTATTATATTATCTGTTTTGGATGTTTAATGGGCTTTAATATACCTTTGTATATTATTTTTGGGACTAACCTACTAACTAAAGGCCCAGTGCAAATTGCTGTTTTTTTGCCTATTTCAGTGTTTCGCAGAAAAGGAATATCAAACGGAATGAAACCTTCGGGAGAGTTATTTTTGGAACAAACGTGATCCAGGAGACTTGGAGTGGACGTCAAGAAAGAAGTGAGGAGGCCACGAGGCAGGAGGGCGCGCCCAGGGGGGTAGGCGCGCCCCCCACCCTCGTGGGCCCCTCGCAGCTCCACCGACGTACTTCTTCCTCCTATATATACCCATATACCCCGAAAACATCCAAGAGCACCACAAAACCCTATTTCCACCGCCACAACCTTCTGTACCCGTGAGATCCCATCTTGGGGCCTTTTTCGGCGCTCCGCCAGAGGGGGAATCGATCACGGAGGGCTTCTAGATGAACACCATAGCCTCTCCGATGATATGTGAGTAGTTTACCACAGACCTTCGGGTCCATAGTTATTAGCTAGATGGCTTCTTCTCTCTCTTTGGATCTCAATACAAAGTTATACTCGATTCTCTTGGAGATCTATTCAATGTAATTCTTTTGCGGTGTGTTTGTTGAGATCCGATGAATTGTGGGTTTATGATCAAGATTATCTATGAACAATATTTGATTCTTCTCTGAAATTCTTTTATGCATGATTTAAATATCTTTGCAAGTCTCTTCGAATTATCAGTTTGGTTTGGCCTACTAGATTGATCTTTCTTGCAATGGGAGAAGTGCTTAGCTTTGGGTTCAATCTTGCGGTGTCCTTTCCCAGTGACAGCAGGGGCAACAAGGCACATATTGTATTGTTGCCATCGAGGATAAAAGGATGGGGTTTATATCATATTGCTTGAGTTTATCCCTTTACATCATGTCATCTTGCCTAATGCATTACTCTGTTCTGATGAACATAATACTCTAGATGCATGCTGGATAGCGGTCGATGTGTGGAGTAATAGTAGTAGATGCCGAATCGTTTCGGTCTACTTGTCGTGGACGTGATGCCTATATACATGATCATGCCTAGATATTCTCATAATTATTCGCTTTTCTATCAATTGCTTGACAGTAATTTGTTCACCCACCGTAGAATTTTCTATCTTGAGAGAAGCCACTAGTGAAACCTATGGCCCCCGGGTCTATTTTCCATTATATTAATATCCCGTTAACTAGTTATTTATGGCACCGTTTATTTTGCTATCTTTATTTTCCAATCTATACAACAAAAATACTAAAAATATTTATCTTATATCTCTATCAGATCTTACTTTCATAAGTGACCGTGAAGGGATTGAAAACCCCTTTATCGCGTTGGTTGCGTGGTTCTTATTTGTTTGTGCAGGTACGAGGGACTTGCGTGTAATCTGCTACTGGATTGATGAAGGAAATATGCCCTAGAGGCAATAATAAAGTTGTTATTTATATGTCCTTATATCATGATAAATGTTTATTATTCATGCTAGAATTGTATTAACCGAAAACTTAGTACATGTATGAATACATAGACAAACAAAGTGTCACTAGTATGCCTCTACTTGACTAGCTCGTTGAATCAAAGATGGTTAAGTTTCCTAACAATAGACATGAGTTGTCATTTGATTAACGGGATCATATCATTAGAAAATGATGTGATTGACTTCACCCATTCCGTTAGCTTAGCATTTGATCATTTAGTATATTGCTATTGCTTTCTTCATGACTTATACATGTTCCTATGACTATGAGATTATGCAACTCCTGAATACCGGAGGAACACTTTGTGTGCTACGAAACGTCACAACGTAACTGGGTGATTATAAAGGTGCTCTACAGGTGTCTCCGATGGTATTTGTTGAGTTAGCATAGATCGATATTAGGATTTGTCACTCTGACTGTCGGAGAGGTATCTCCGGGCCCTCTCGGTAATGCACATCACTATAAGCCTTGCAAGCAATGCAACTAATGAGTTAGTTCCGGGATGATGTATTACGGAATGAGTAAAGAGACTTCACTATAAAAAAAGACACATCCGTGACATTTTGGGCCGAACGAAAATCTTTTCTGTCATACTTATGACACTTCTATGACGATAATTGTGACAAAACCCGGTATCATCATAGATGTGGTGGGGTCCTACTTCTATGACAAAAAATCATGACAGAAAATGGGCTTTTCATCCTGGGCGGGCCGGAGACACAGCTGCATGACATTCTTTGGGCCATCCATGACGGAAAAAACTATGGTAGAAGCGAGGGCGAGGAAAATATCGGGGTGTTCCCGGTTACGGTGGGTGGTCGGGGCCGAGCGATGCGTGTTTCTCTCGTACACGCACGCGCGTGGGTGCGAGGCATTGGGGTCTAACTGAACCCGAGTGATTGCACTGCAGGCTACGGTTACTGAACCCGAGCGATCGATCGATGGCTGTTAACTGAACCCGATCGAGCGTTCATTCGCTACTGCTGCTAACTGAAGCCGATCGATGCTTCCTCTGGATGAACAGTGAGTGTTGCTCGGGGGGGGGGTTTGGATGAACAGTTCCCGTGGGGGTGGATGAACAGGACCCAGTGGTGTTGCCTCTGGATGAACAGGACCCCGATCGATCGAGCTGGTTGGGGCTGTTGGAAATATGCCCTAGAGGCAATAATAAATTAGTTATTATTATATTTCCTTGTTCATGATAATCGTTTATTACCCATGCTAGAATTGTATTGATAGGAAACTCAGATACATGTGTGGATACATAGACAACACCATGTCCCTAGTAAGCCTCTAGTTGACTAGCTCGTTGATCAATAGATGGTTACGGTTTCCTGACGATGGACATTGGATGTCATTGATAACGGGATCACATCATTAGGAGAATGATGTGATGGACAAAGACCCAATCCTAAGCCTAGCACAAGATCATGTAGTTCGTATGCTAAAGCTTTTCCAATGTCAAGTATCATTTACTTAGACCATGAGATTGTGCAACTCCCGGATACCGTAGGAGTGCTTTGGGTGTGCCAAATGTCACAACGTAACTGGGTGGCTGTAAAGGTACACTACAGGTATCTCCGAAAGTGTCTGTTGGGTTGGCACGAATCGAGACTGGGATTTGTCACTCCGTGTAAACGGAGAGGTATCTCTGGGCCCACTCAGTAGGACATCATCATAATGTGCACAATGTGATCAAGGAGTTGATCACGGGATGATGTGTTACGAAACGAGTAAAGAGACTTGCCGGTAACGAGATTGAACAAGGTATCGGGATACCGACGATCGAATCTCGGGCAAGTATCATACCGCTAGACAAAGGGAATTGTATACGGGATTGATTAAGTCCTTGACATCGTGGTTCATCCGATGAGATCATCGTGGAACATGTGGGAGCCAACATGGGTATCCAGATCCCGCTGTTGGTTATTGACCGGAGAGTCATCTCGGTCATGTCTACATGTCTCCCGAACCCGTAGGGTCTACACACTTAAGGTTCGGTGACGCTAGGGTTATAGAGATATTAGTATGCGGTAACCCGAAAGTTGCTCGGAGTCCCGGATGAGATCCCAGACGTCACGAGGAGTTCCGGAATGGTACGGAGGTAAAGATTTATATATGGGAAGTCTTGTTTTGGTCGCCGGAAAAGTTTCGCGCATTATCGGTATTGTACCGGGAGTGCCAAAAGGGGTCCGGGGGTCCACCAAGTGGGGCCACCCGCCCTGAGGGCCACATGGGCTGTAGGGGGTGTGCCTTGGCCTATATGGGCCAAGGGCACCAGCCCCAAGAGGCCCATGCGCCAAGAGATAAGGGAAAGAAAGAGTCCTAAAGGGGAAGGCACCTCCTAGGTGCCTTGGGGAGGATGGACTCCTCCCTGGCCGCACCCTTCCTTGGAGGAAGGGCCAAGGCTTCGCCCCCCTCTCCCTTGGCCCTATATATAGTGGGGGGAAGGGAGGGCAGCCGCACCTAAGCCCTGGTGCCTCCCTCTCCCTCCCATGACACATCTCCCTCCTCCCGCAGCGCTTGGCGAAGCCCTGTTGGAATCCCGCTACTTCCACCACCACGCCGTCGTGCTGCTGGATCTCCATCAACCTCTCCTTCCCCCTTGCTGGATCAAGAAGGAGGAGACGTCGCTGCTCCGTACGTGTGTTGAACGCGGAGGTGCCATCCGTTCGGCGCTAGGATCATCGGTGATTTGGATCACGACGAGTACGACTCCATCAACCGCGTTCTCTTGAACGCTTCCACGCGCGATCTACAAGGGTATGTAGATCCACTCCTCCCTCGTTGCTAGATGACTCCATAGATTGATCTTGGTGACACGTAGGAAAATTTAATTTTGGCTACGTTCCCCAACAGTGGCATCATGAGCTAGGTCTATGCGTAGTTTCTATGCACGAGTAGAACACAAAGTAGTTGTGGGCGTTGATTTTGTTCAATATGCTTACCGTTACTAGTCCAATCTTGATTCGGCGGCATTGTGGGATGAAGCGGCCCGGACCGACCTTACACGTACTCTTACGTGAGTGGTTCCACCGACTGACATGCACTAGTTGCATAAGGTGGCTGGCGGGTGTCTGTCTCTCCCACTTTAGTCGGATCGGATTCGATGAAAAGGGTCCTTATGAAGGGTAAATAGCAATTGGCATATCACGTTGTGGTTTTGCGTAGGTAAGAAACGTTCTTGCTAGAAACCCATAGCAGCCACGTAAAACATGCAACAACAATTAGAGGACGTCTAACTTGTTTTTGCAGGGTATGCTATGTGATGTGATATGGCCAAAAGGATGTGATGAATGATATATGTGATGTATGAGATTGATCATGTTCTTGTAATAGGAATCACGACTTGCATGTCGATGAGTATGACAACCGGCAGGAGCCATAGGAGTTGTCTTTATTTATTTATGACCTGCGTGTCAATTAAACGTCATGTAATTACTTTACTTTATTGCTAACCGTTAGCCATAGTAGTAGAAGTAATAGTTGGCAGAGCAACTTCATAAGACACGATGATGGAGATCATGATGATGGAGATCATGGTGTCATGCCGGTGACGATGATGATCATGGAGCCCCGAAGATGGAGATCAAAAGGAGCTATATGATATTGGCCATATCATGTCACTATTTGATTGCATGTGATGTTTATCATGTTTATACATCTTTTGCTTAGAACGACGGTAGTAAATAAGATGATCCCTCACTAAAATTTCAAGAAGGTGTTTCCCCTAACTGTGCACCGTTGCGAAAGTTCGTGTTTCGAAGCACCACGTGATGATCGGGTGTGATAGATTCTTACGTTCGAATACAACGGGTGTGACAGATTTACACACGAAACACTTAGGTTGACTTGACGAGCCTAGCAGTGTACAGACATGGCCTCGGAACAACAAGACCGAAAGGTCGAGCATGAGTCGTATGGTAGATACGATCAACATGAAGATGTTCACCGATGACTAGTCCGTCTCACGTGATGATCGGACACGGCCTAGTTGACTCGGATCATGTAATCACTTAGATGACTAGAGGGATGTCTATCTGAGTGGGAGTTCATAAGATGAACTTAATTATCCTGAACATAGTCAAAAGGTTTCGCAAATTATGTCGTAGCTCGCGTTAGTTCTACTGTTTAGATATGTTCCTAGAGAAAATTTAGTTGAAAGTTGATAGTAGCAATTATGCGGACTAGGTCCGTAACTGAGGATTGTCCTCACTTATAGAAGGCTTATGTCCTTAATGCACCGCTCAGTGTGCTGAACCTCGAACGTTGTCTATGGATGTTGCGAACATTGACATACACGTTTTTGATAACTACGTGATAGTTCAGTTAAACGGTTTAGATTGAGGCACCGAAGACGTTTTGAAACGTCGCGAACATATGAGATGTTTCGAGGGCTGAAATTGGGATTTCAGGCTCGTGCCCACGTCAAGAGGTATAAGACCTCCGACGATTTTCTTAGCCTGCAAACTAAGGGAGAAAAGCTCAATTGTTGAGCTTGTGCTCAGATTGTCTGAGTACAACAATCATTTGAATCGAGTGGGAGTTGATCTTCCAGAGAAGATAGTGATGTTTCTCCGAAGTCATTACCACCAAGCTGCTAGAGCTTCGTGATGAACTATAATATATCAGGGACATATATGATGATCCTTGAGATATTCGCGATGTTTGACACCAAAAGTAGAAATCAAGAAGGAGCATCAATTGTTGATGGTTGGTGAAACCACTAGTTTCAAGAAGGGCAAGGGCAAGAAGGGATACTTCATGAAACGGCAAATCAGCTGCTGCTCTAGTGAAGAAACCAAGGTTGAACCCAAACCCGAGACTAAGTGCTTCTGTAATAAGGGGAACAACCACTGGAGCAGAATTACCCTAGATACTTGGTAGATAGAAGGCTGGCAAGGTCGATAGAAGTATATTGGATATACATTATGTTAATGTGTACTTTACTAGTACTCCTAGTAGCACCAGGGTATTAGATACCGGTTCGGTTGCTAAGTGTTAGTAACTCGAAATAAAAGCTACGGAATAAACGGAGACTAGCTAAAGGTGAGATGACGATATGTGTTGGAAGTATTTCCAAGGTTGATCAAATATCGTACGCTCCCTCTACCATCGAGATTGGTGTTTGCGTTGAGCATAGACATGATTGGATTATGTCTATCGCAATACGGTTATTCATTTAAGAGAATAATGGTTACTCTGTTTATTTGAATAATACCTTCAATGGTCTTACACCTAAAATGAATGGTTTATTGAATCTCGATCGTAGTGATACACATGTTCATGCCAAAAGATAGTAATGATAGTACCACCTACTTGTGGCACTGCCACGTAAGTCATATCGGTATAAAACGCATGAAGAAGCTCCATGTTGATGGATCTTTGGGCTCACTCGTTTTTGAAAAGTTTGGAGACATGCGAACCATGTCTATTGGTGTATATATGCATGAAGAAACTCCATGCAAATGGACCGTTTGGACTCACTTGATTTTGAATCACTTGAGACATGCAAATCATACCACATGGGCAAGATGACTGAAAGCCTGTTTTCAGTAAAATGGAACTAGAAAGCAACTTGTTGGAAGTAATACATTTTGATGTGTGCAGTCCAATGAGTGCTGAGGCGTGTAGTGGATATCGTTATGTTCTTACTTCACAGATGATTTGAGTAGATGTTGAGTATATTTACTTGATGAATCACGAGTCTGAATTATTGAAAGGTTCAAGTAATTTCAGGGTGAAGTTGAAAGATCGTCGTGACAAGAGGATAAAATATGATATGATCATAGAGATGAATATCTGAATTACGAGTTTGGCACAGAATTAAGACATTGTGGAAATTGTTTCACAACTAATACAGCCTGGAACACCATAGTGTGATGGTGTGTCCGAACATCATAACTGCACCCTATTGGATATGATGCATACCATGATGTCTCTTATCGAATTACCACGATAGTTTATGGGTTAGGCATTAGAGACAACCACATTCACTTTAAATAGGGCACCACGTAATTCCGATGAGATGACACCGTATGAACTATGGTTTAGAGAAACCTAAGCTGTCATTTCTTAAAAGTTTGGGGCTGCGACGCTTATGTGAAAAGTTTCAGGCTGATAAGCTCGAACCCAAAGCGGATAAATGCATCTTCATAGGACACCCAAAACAGTTGGGTATACCTCCTGTCTCAGATCCGAAAGCAATAAGGGATTGTTTCTAGAATCGGGTCCTTTCTCGAGGAAAAGTTTCTCTCGAAAGAATTGAGTGGGAGGATGGTGGAGACTTGATGAGGTTATTGAACCGTCTCTTCAACTAGTGTGGCAGGGCACAGGAAGTTGTTCCTGTGGCACCTACACCAATTGAAGTGGAAGCTTATGATAGTGATCATGAAACTTCGGATCAAGTCACTACCAAACCTCGTGGGATGACAAGGATGCGTACTACTTCAGAGTGGTACGTAATCCTGTCTTGGAAGTCATGTTGCTAGACAACAATGAACCTACGAGCTATGGAGAAGCGATGGTGGCCTGGATTCCGATAAATGGCTCGAGGCCATAAAATCCGAGAGAGGATCCATGTATGAAAACAAAGTGTAGACTTTGGAAGAGCACTACTTGATGGTCGTAAGGCTGTTAGGTACATTAAAAGCAATGATTAATTGTCATTGGAAACTTGTTTGTCGAAAGTTC
>NC_053024.1:244602581-244631304 GCF_003073215.2 Triticum urartu | reverse complement strand
GTTGCTAAGAGTAGTAACTCGAAACGGGAGTTGCAAAATAAACAAAGACTAGTTGAGGACGAGGTGACGATGTGTGTTGGAAATGATTCCAAGGTTGATACGATCACCATCGCACACTCCCTTTACTTTCGGGATTAGTGTTGAACCTAAAATAAATGTTATTTGGTGTTTGCGTTGAGCATAATATGATTGGATCATGTTTATTGCAATACGGTTATTCATTTAAGTCAAAGAATAATTGTTATTCTGTTTACTTGAATAAAACCTTCTGTGGTCATACACAATACAAAAAAAAGACACATTTGTGACATTTTGGGCCGAATGACTTTTTTTTCTGTCATACATATGACACTTCTATGACGATAATTGTGACAAAACCCGGTATCATCATAGATGTGGTGGGCTCCTACTTCTATGACAAAAAATCATGACAGAAAATGGGCTTTTCGTCCTGGGCGGGCCGGAGACGCGGCTGCATGACATTCTTTGGGCCGTCCATGACGGAAAAAACCGTGGTAGAAGCAAGGGCGAGGAAAATTTCGAGGAGTTCCCGGTTACGGTGGGAGGTCGTGGGCCAAGCGATGCGCATTTCTCTCGTACACGTACGCGCGTGTGTGCGAGGCATTGGCTCTAACTGAACCCGAGCGAGGCGTTGGGCTCTAACTGAACCCGAGCGATTGCACTGCAGGCTACGTGTTACTGAACCCGAGCGATCGATCGATGACTGTTAACTGAACCCGATCGAGCGGATTCCTTCGCTACTTGCTGCTAACTGAAGCCGATCGATGCTGCCTCTGGATGAACAGTGAGCGTTGGGGGGGGGGGGGTTGGATGAACAGTTCCCGGTGGGGGTGGATGAACAGGACCCCGTGGTGTTGCCTCTGGATGAACAGGACCCCGATCGATCGAGCCGGTTGGGGTGGATGAACAGGACCACCCCGTGGAGGGAAGGATGAACAGTAGCCCGTGGAGGGGTGGTTGAACAGGAGCCCGTGGAGAGGGCTGGTTGAACAGTAGCTGGTGGAGTAGCACGCGGTGGAGGCTGGATAAACAGGAGCCCGTGGATGAACAGTCGCAGGTGGAGGCTGGAGGAGGTCGACGGTGGATGAACAGTAGCTCGTGGAGGCTGGAGGGGGTCGACGGTGGAGATAAACAGTATCTCGTGGAGTCCCGTTTTGCGGTATGCCACACCCCTCCCGATGAACAGGACCCCCGTTTCGACCGTAGCGCTCCAACACAAGTCCGTTTCGTCCGTTTTGCGGTACGCCACACCCCTCCCGATCAACAGGACCCCCGTTTCGACCGTAGGAGGTCTGTTTCCTCCGTTTTGCGGTACGCCAGACCCCTCCCGATGAACATGATCCCGTTTCGAACATGGCCGGTCGAACACAAGGCCGTTTCCTCTATTTTGCGGTACGCCAGGCCTCGTTTCCATCGCCTCTTCCATCCAAGCCCTCCCAATGAACACGACCACGCATTCCATTCCAACCCAGCCGGTTGGCTCCCATGTGTTCCGTTGCCTCCCCATGAACACGACGCATTCCGTTGCCTCCCCATGAACACGACGCATTCCGTTGCCTCCCCATGAACACGACGCATTCCTTCCCTCCCCATGAACACGATGACGACGCTGTTTCTCCGTTTCGACCCAGCCATGTACACGAGCCCTGGCCATACGTATGCGCGAGTAGGCGTTCGAGACCCCGCCCGTATGTACACATACGTGGCCGTATTTTCTTTCTTGCACCCTGGCCGCTGTATGTATGTGTACATGCTACGTGCGCGCCTCTACTACGACACGTGCGCGCCTCTACTATGACACGTGCGTGCCTCTACATCGACCAGTATGTACGTACACGTTCGCGACCAGAATGACAACGCTAAGTACGCTTCGACCAGGTGGGTCCCGACTGTCAGGCACTTCCTTGCCTGCGAAGATGTAGCTGGTGGGTCCCAACAGTCAGGGGGTGAATCGTTTTTTTTGCCCGGACGCACTTCCTTGCATGCGAAGATTTGGCTGGTGGGTCCCAACAGTTAGGGGGAAACATTTTTTTTCGTGAAATACATTGGCCCGTCTGGTGGGTCCCAGCTATCAGGTGGAGGAATCATTATTTTCCGTGTAATAAGGAGGCACTTCCTTGCTACGGCCGTGGACCCAACTGTCAGCCTCTCCACGTACAGTCCACATCCAATGGAAGTTGTTCCTTGACCACGTTGACCACGCTGCGCCGAGAGCACCAGGGCGGTGGACGACGGTGAGGCCTAGGAAGGGGATGACATGGAGGCAAGGAAGACTCAGCAGTTGTTTCCCACACGGAGGGGAGTATGATTGTACAAGGGTTTACTGGTTCGTCTGCCATTGCCAGAGAATAATAGCAGGTGTGGGTGAGTAGAGGGATGGCTAGGCCAGCGATGGGAGTACGATCGGGCGGTGAGGCCTACGCGGCAGCACAGCCGGCTGCGAGGAGGAGGGAGCAGGCAGTCCCGCCGGCGCTTGTTTGAGCGGCTGGAGCAGGAAGAGCAGAGATTGAAGAAGCACGACGGCCGTTGGATGGACATCCAACAGTCAGTGCTTGTGCGTCAACCTTTTTTTAGGAAAGCCTCAAATCTGTGGAAAACAACATACATCCCATCTGCCATTATTTCTAATAATTTACAGCCCATTTGCTAATTCTTAAGGTTTTTTTGGATCCCATATTCTTTTTGTTAGCATTACAGCCCATATTGTGGCAACGGTTAAAAAATTATATGAAATTTTGCATATTTTGGTGCAGTCCGAACTGTTTTTAATCCCGAAATTTTGACTCACATTCAAACTGATTTTAAAAATAAATGTATATCAATATAAAATCCAACAAATTCTCCATGCATAAAAATTAATGTAATTTAAAATCTTGAAATGAAAAAAAAGATATTTGAAACTAATTGCTGGTCTGATGTGTTTTAAAAATGTACAACCCATTTCTCATTATTGATGGGCCATTTTCTCGGCCAGCCAAATGAAAGCTCTCCTCGTCTAGAAAGATTTGCAGCCCAACAGGGCTGACAAAGCGACTTACTTGGCAAATCACAAAAAACTGGGCTATGGCCGTGGACCCAGCTGTCAGCCTCTCCACGTACAGTACTCTTCCGATGGAAGTCGTTCCTTGACCACGCTGACCACGCCGCGCGGAGAGCACCACAGCGGTGGACGACGGCGAGGCCTAGGAAGGGGACGACGCGACAGTGGAAGCCCGCGTGGAGAGGACTATGAGGGTTCACTGGTTCGGCTGCGGTGTGAGGCTGCCATCGCCGCAGGGCCTAGCCAGCTGTGGGAATAGTAGGGGCGGTAAGGCCTCTGCGGCAGCACAGCCGACCACGGGAGGCAGGAGCATGCGACACGACCGGCGCTGCTTTGGGCGGCTGGAGCAAGAAGACCAGAGGTTGAAGAAGCACTACGGCCGTTGGATGGACATCATACGGTCACTGGAGCTAGAATCGTTCATATTGACTAAGTTGACAAAGCCCTTCGTCCTCGTCAACTTAGTAGGCCCACAAGTAAGCCTCCCAGCAAGGTGGGTCCCAGCTAGCTGGGGGAGTATTCATTTTTTTGTGCATAATAAGGAGGCACTTCCGGTGGTCCGAGCTGACAGCGAGGGGAACGTTTTTTCGCGAATTACGGTGGCCCGTCCGGTGGGTCCCAACAGTCAGGGGGAAATGATTTTTTTTCACAAAATACTGGTGGCCCGTCTGGTGGGTCCCTGCTGTCAGGTGGAGGAATAATTATTTTCCGTGTAATAAGGAGGCACTTCCTTGCGGCTGCCGTGGACCCAGCTGCCAGCCTCTCCACGTACAGTACTCTTCCGATGGAAGTCGGTCGTTGACCACAATGACCACGCCGCGCCGAGAGCACCACGGCGGTGGACGACGGCGAGGCCTAGGAAGGGGACGACGTGGAGCCATGCAAGACGCGGCAGTGGATGCCCACGCGGAGAGGAGTACAAGCGTTCACTGGTTTGACTGCGGTGTGAGGCTGCTGTCGCCGCAGAATAACAGGGGGTGTGGGTGAGTGGAGGGATGGCTTGGCCAGTGGTGGGAGTAGTATGGGGGCGGTGAGGCCTCCGCGGTAGCACAGCCGGCCACGGGAGGCAGGAGCAGGCGGCACGACCGGCGCTGCTTTAGGCGGCAGGAGCAAGAAGACCAGAGGTTGAAGAAGCACTATGGCCGTTGGATGGACATCATACGGTCACTGGAGTATTGACTAAGTTGACAAAGCTCTCCGTCCCTGTCAACTTAGTAGGCCCACAAGTCATCCCAACAATATGGTGGGTCCCAGCTAGCAGGGGGTATTCATTTTTTTGGGCGTAATAAGGAGGCACTTCTTTGCGTGCGAAGATATAGCTGGTGGGTCCGACCTGTCAGCGGGGGGAATGTTTTTTTTCGCGAAATACAGAGGCCCTTCCTGTGGGTCCTAGCTGTCAGGTGGATGAATCATTATTTTGCGTGTAATAAGGAGGCATTTCCTTGCGTGCGGTCGTGGACCCAGCTGTCAGCTTCTCCATGTACAGTCCACTTCCGATGGATGTCGTTCATTGACCATGTTGACCAGGCTGCGCTGAGAGCACCGGGGCGGTGGATGACGGCGAGGCCTAGGAAGGGAACGACACGGAGCCAGGGAATACTCGGCAGTTGTTTCCCACACGGAGGAGTACGAGGGTTTACTGGTTCGTCTGCCGTCGCCGAAGAATAACAACATGTGTGGGTGAGTAGAGGTATGGCTAGGTCAGCGATGGGAGTACGGTGGGGCCGTGAGGCCTGCGCGACAGCATAGCCGGCCGCGGGAGGAGGGAGCAGGCAGTCCCGCCGGCGCTTGTTTGAGTGGATTGAGCATGAAGAGCAGAGATTGAAGAAGCACGACAACCGTTGGATGGACATCCAACAGTCACTGCTCTCGTGTGTTGACTAAGTTGACAGGGCGTTGCATGTGCGGCAACCTTTTTTTATGAAAGCATACGCGTCAACCTGTAGTAGGCGCACAAGTCAGCCTCAAATCTGTGGAAAACAACATACAGCCCATCTGCCATTATTTCTAATAATGTACAGCCCATTTGCTAATTCTTAAGAATTTTTTTGGATCCCATCTTCTTTTTGTTAGCATCACACCCCATATTGTGGCCATGGTTAAAAAGTATACGAAATTTTGCATATTTCAGTGCGGTCAACTGTTTTTAATCCAGAAATATCGATTCACATTCAAACTATTTGAAAAATAATTTATATAAATATAAAATCCAAATAATTGTCCACGCATAAAAATCAATGGAATTTAAGATCTTGTAATGAAAAAAATTGAAACTAATTCCCGGTTTGATGTGTTTTAAAAATGTCCAACACAACCACAACCGCAACACCCTCAAGGACTTAGCAGCTGAAGCCGAGGCAGAGCTGTCTCCACGACGCCGACGCCGACGCCGACGTGCGCCGTACTAGAACCACTCCGACCACACCGTCCTGTGCCTCACTGCTGCGGCTCCACTGTCGCAACCGTCCACTGCACCGGAGCTGTTCCTGCTATGTCGTCGTTCGACGCCTCGGATCTGCTTCCCCGCCGCCGACAGACGGCCACCGCACCACACTCAACAACTTGGCCATGGGTTCGTCCAAGGCTGCACCGTCCTCCACAACTTCTGGTTTCCGGCGAACAACAAGAAGATCGTCGGAAAAACAGAAGGAGGACACAACACTGCCAGCAGAAAGAGGTACTCCTCTTCCCTTATTCGTGCAAATCTTACGTCTCCGCTCACACCGTATTCATCCCACGAAAGAAACTAGTTGAGCACTTCTTACTGCATCTTCTTCGTGATACTAAATGCACAAGGTTTCCTCCCTTTTACTATTTCACCTTTGCTAGAGGTCAGTAGCCCGCCTGGATTTCAAGTCAGGGCCAGTCGAACCACAATTAAAAGAAGCAGCACCCGCTTAGGCACGCGGAGCACCTAGTCCGCCTGTTCCCCGGGGAAGCGGCGCATCGGTGTCTATCATAGGGGTGTGGGGAGCAGGAGCTGCTTGCGCCCGATCTGGAGGTCGGCGGGGCTTGAATGGATGGCCGGGGGGGGGGGCCAAGCACGGCGGTGCGGTGAGGTCGAGGGGAGGGCGCAGGCAGGGGAGGAATACTGGGCCGGTGGTTGCTCGCGTTTCGAGGAAGATCGTCAACGCTGACTCGCTGGAGGTAGATGAAGGCGATCTTCCTATTCTTTTTACATCGGACGGTGCAGAAAAAATGGACTGACCTATTTGCTTTCAGTCGACTGTTATTTTCATAGAATCCTATAGCTATTTAGTGTGCCATGCATGTTGTAGAGCTATCATATGTCTCCCGTCATTTATTTCTCACCGACCTGCTATCTGCTACCTTTACACTGTACTAATTGTGCACACACTTCACCCATACTCACACTATTGTTTTTTTATGCATGGGTATTTTAGACTCTGACGTAGTGTTGATGAATGTAGAAAAGAAAAGACAGAAGTCGCTCCAGTGTAATTCAAAGATAAGCACTAAGCGTTCCAGCGCTCTAACGGGTGCAGTGTCAGCAGTTGGAGACAGTAAACGTAGCTCTGCAGTTGATGATCTCAATTGCCACACACAACCATCCTAGATGCTTGCTTTAACTTCGCGCTGTCAAATGTGGTTGCATGTTGTATATGGTGTCTAGCTTGTATTGCTTCCAATTTGGTTAAATTACGTCTGCTTACTTTACACATTATACCTTTGATAATGACATGCCTTCTTGTTTTTGATACATACTACATATGTCTATTAACCATGTTCGTACATCAAACTAATGCTCTTTTGTATCCCTCGTCAATCACTTATGATGAGACAGTCACCCGGGTGGGTTTCTGTGAGATGCCATACTCGTTTAAAGAGTGCAGTGTCATCCTCCCACATGATTCTCAAGAAACAGCAAGGCTAAATGAAGATAGTCAACGTAGCTCTCTAGTTGATCACCGCAATTCCCCCACACCACCATCGCAGGTGCTTGCTCTTACTTGGCAGTGTGATATGTAGTGTTCGTCTTACATGAAAGTAATGTTCGTCAGTATCATGCATCAATGAGTTCTGGAGAGCAAATTTTATTCCTTTTTCTTGTGGGTTTGACTTGACAAGGCAAAATCAAGAAAGAGGAAGGAAAAGAGTAAGGAAGGCGATGATGGTGGTCCTCTGCAGCAACGTAAATGGAGCATCTGTACCGATTCTCCTTGTACTGATAGTGCATTACAAGGTCCAAGTCTCCGCTCCCCTACTCCACCATCCAAGGTGCTTGCTCTAACTTGGTAGTGTGATATCTGGTTGCATGTTGCATATGGTGTCTAGCTCGTATTACTCCTAATTAGTGTAAACTGCATCTGCTTAGCTTACACATGATACATGTGAATATGACACGCTTTCCTGTTTTTTGGTACATACTATATCTTATGATAAGGCACCTTTAAGTCGCCACTGTGATATTGGTTGTGTCTTGCATATGATTTCTAGCATGTACTGCTTCTAATTTGTTGAAATGCCATACAGTTTGAACTTGGTAGAGTGATATTGGTTGCATCTTTCATATGGTGTCTAGCTTGCAGTGCTTCTAATTTGTTGAAATGCCTTCTGCTTAGTTACCACATCATAGGTGTGAATATTTCACACCATCCTGTTTTTCATACATATTCCATCCTTGCATCATGTGTTTGCCTTTCATCCGAGTAGTGTTCGTTAGTATCATGCATGAATGTGTTCTGAACAGCGAATTTTATTCCTTTTTCTTATTAGTTTGACTTCACAATGCAAAATCATTACAACTGAAGGAAATTAGTCCAGCAGTGGATGATGGTGGTCCTTCGGAGCAACTCAAATATGGGGTCTCTACAGATTCTACTCCGCCATCCTCCCAACAAGATTCACAAGACAACACAAGGCTGGATAGTCACCGTAGCTGTGTAGATGATGAGCACATCTCCCCTACTCCACCATCACAGGTGCTTGCTCTAACTTGACACTATTATATGTGGTTGCATGTTGCGTATGATGTCTAGCTTGTATTGCTTCTAACTTGAATTGCATCTGCATACTTTACACATAATGCCTGTGAATATGACACGTGTTCCTCTTTCTAGAACATACATGTACATGATGAGCACATCTCCCCTACTCCACCATCACAGGTGCTTGCTCTTACTTGGAACTGTTATACGTGGTTGCGTTTTCCATATGATGTCTAGTTTGTATTGCTTCTGATTATGTTGAATTGCATCTGCGTAGCTTACAACTTATACCTGCAACGATCACTTACCCATAAGACACATTTAACTTGGGACTGTGATGTAGGTTGCATCTTGCATTGTCTTCTATCTTGTACTGCTTCTAATTTCTTGAAATGGCACTTACGATGAGACACTTTTTACCTGATAGAGTGATATTGGTTGCATGTTCATATGGTGCCTAGCTTTCATTTCTTCTAATTTTGTTGAAATGCCTTCCGCTTATTGTTTTTTCATACATATTCCATCCTCCTATCGTACGTGTGAATATGAAATGCTGTCTTTTTTTGTATATATTCCATCCTCCTATCCTGCGCTTGCCTTACATCAAAGTAGTGTTCATCTGTATCATGCATCAACCAGTTATGCAGAGCTAATTTTATTCATCTTCTTGTGGTTTTGACTTCATAAGGCAATATCAGAAAATAGGAAGGAAAAGAGTAAGTTAGGGGATGTTGGTGGTCCTCCGCACCGACGCAAACAGAGACTCTCTAGATTTGCCACTGCTACTGCTAATGAAGTTGAAGTCCCAAGTCTACATGATGAGTTCATCTCCCGTACTCCACCATCGCAGGTGCTTGCTCTAAGTTGACAGTGTGATAATTGGTTTCATGTTGCATATGTTGTCTAGCCTGTATTCCTTCTATTTTGATTAAATTGCACCTGCTGAGTTTATACGTTATACATGTGCATATGACATGGCTTTCTGTGTCTAGAATACACTGCATCTATCTATCATACCATGTTCTTACATCAAAGTACTGCTGTTGTGTATCCCGCATCAGTCACTCATGATTGGATGCTTTTAACATGGCAGTTTGATAGTGGTTGCATCTTGCATTGATTTCTACATTGTACTGCTTCTAATTTTTCGAATTGCCACTTATGACAAGACACTCTTAACTTGGCAGAGTAATATTGGTTGCATCTTTCATATGGTGTCTAGCTTGCATTACTTCTATTTTCTTGGAAATCTTTCTGCTTAGTTTGCACATCGTAGCTGTGAATATGTCATGCCGTCCTGTTTTTCTTACATATTCCATCCTCATACGGTTGTCTTACATCAAAGTATTGCTTGTCTGTATCATGCATCAGTGAGTTCTGAAGAGTGATTTTATTCTTTTGTGTTGTGGGTACATCTTGACATGGCAAAGTCAAAAAAGAGCAAGGAAAATAATATAGTAGGGAGTGCTGTTACTCGTCGGGTGAAACTTCTGCCGTCGAGATTCTGCTGGTACTTATAGTGCAGTAGAAGGTCCAAGTCCACCGGCTAAATCTACAAACACAGTATCACCTGCTCCACCAGCTGCAGCATCCGCTTCAACTGTACCGGCATCTCAACCAGTTACTCGTTCGTTTGCTCCGGAACTGGCCAGTTCCCAAGCTTCCTTCACACCTAACACTACTTCCGAAGCACTGCTGACACAACAGGACTTGGCAAGATCAGATGGACCTCATGAGCATCAACACCAAGACGGTACCTGACCGAGTCAAGTTGCAGTTGCATGCTCCTTTATATGTACTCTCACAGTTTGATGTACACTAACACTTTCCATATTCGTTGTTGAACTAGCACCATGGCGCAAGCAGAAACAGACATCAGGGATAATGCTTGACAGATTAACAAAATCTAAAGGAGGAAGAATGGAGGTCCATTTTGAGGCAGGTTTAAAAAGGCCACGTGATGCTACAGAGTCAGCCAAGTTAGTATCAGAGGCAGCCGTTGCCGTTAGGTGTCATGCACGTATCCTCCCAACGTGGATCCAATACAGGAATGAGAAAGACAATACCCAGTTTAACACCTTCCTTGACCATTTATCGTAAGTAATGTTATTCATCACAATTAGTAATATTGTCTTGCTCTGTCCCATACTTTCTAGCTTCCTCCTAATAAGACTCACATTCTTTTTTTCAAAAGATGAGGTTCAAGTTCGATCCGAAAGATGATGCAACTAGACAAGCATGCACTCATGTTTTTCAGTCTGCTCTGCGACAGTATCGGTACCACCTTCGAAAATCTCACTTTGAAGGCAAGGCTAACAATGAAATCGCCCAAACATCTCCAGTGGAATATATTACAGATGAAGACTGGACAACCCTCGTTAAACACTGGTCTGATCCAAAGTATCAGGTAGGCTACATGTATTTGATCAGACCACATATTGAACTTGTATTTATGTATGTGCCTTACAAGTGTATCTTCTTCTAGGCTAACTGTTTGAAGAACAAAACCAACCGTTCTAAAGTGAAATTCCAACAGACCACATGATCTCGTAGCTATATTGCGCACTACGAGGCTCTTGTAAATAGCTGCTACTTCCTTCTTTTTTTGTGCCATATTATCGTATCTATATTGACTTGTTCCAGATACAGAGGAAATCCCATGCAGACCAAAAAGAACCTGAACTGAATGCGGTGCAAATCTTCAAGGATTGCCACACCAGCAAGATGAAGGGCATGAGCACACCAGTTCAAGCCGCTGTTGTAAGTCCTTACTCCTCCTGCCTTGAACTGATTGGTACTGTGATGTGTTCATTTAACTACTTGGTTTGCAGCCAATGTCAGTTACTCTGTTCACTTTTATTCACAGTTGTCTTAACGTATCATTTCACCTTACATGGTTTAAAAGAGATGAAGGACATTCTTTTGGTCTTGATCTGTAATCTAGTTGTTATGTTCATGTGCGCACACAATGATAAAATAGCCTATTTGTTTTATATTTGTTTGCCCATGATATGAATGATGTCATACTATGTTCATCCTACTTTAAACCATGTCTCTTTATCCTTAAATGTCAACGAATGTGAGGAAATAGACAATACAGTAGGCATGCTACATGGACATATGTTCCGAAAGTGATTTTATTATGTAGTTGGCACTACAATACATGCGTATGTATTACAGTAGTTCACCAAAATAAGTTATGTATAAACGTTTAACCTACTTTGTTTGTTTTTGTCTCATTAGTAACTTGTCACAATAACTACAAGTTCAAACTTTCAGGAAGCTATGGAACAAATGATTGAACAGCCACAACCACCTGAAGGTGACGAGGCTACTACAGGCACAATGTCACCTCTTGCTGCAGTGCGTCAGTATCTCTCCACTAACAGTGCAAAAAGCACCTTCCTACGTAATTCTGGGTTGGTTGTCAAGGTAACCTCGTCCAAATCGCCTACTGAACAAAATCTTCCTGCTAGACAGAGTGATATATCTGTGCTCCAGACACAAGTCCAATCCCTAATGGACATTGTTTCAGAAACAAGAATAGTGGTTGAGAAATGTCATCAAGATATGAATGGTTTTGAAACCAGACTATCAGACATTCGCTTCGTTGTTCAAGAGCAATGGCGGAAAAAAGGTGGAGATCGTGCTGCTCCATCAGATTCTACAGCCTGAAACATTAGCACTCAGGTCAAATGATCTGTGCTTCTATACATCTGATGGTGCTTTTATCTGGAAGGACTGTAAACTTTATGCCAAGCCTTTTGTTGTATGGTTGGAATTTATTTTGTTGTGATACAACATTTATGATGCTGCCTCAGGCTGCAGTAATTACGACGTCTTTTGTATAGTGTAGGTTTATCTTAGTAATGTATTCGGCCGAAAGCTTCGTAGGAGCCCAACATGCCAACATTCGTCGGGCCCATTCCAATTGGGCTAAAAACGATTTACGGGCCGAAATTGGCATGTAGCCCACTAAAAATATCTGGGCCTAAATCAGCATAAGCTTTCATATTTTTCTGGTAGGCCATGTGCCCATAGTGGGCCTTTAACAGGCCTAAACATAATTTGGGCCCTCAGTAAAAATAGGACGTTTACAGGTGTAAATATCTCGAGCCCATAAAAACATGGGCCTTTAATAGACCGAAAGTGAGATTGGGCCCTGATTGTGCCAAATAACCCACTGGACTTAGCAAGCCGAAATGGTGGCCCATTTACGATGCGGATCTTTGACAGGCCGAAATTCGGACGGGCCGTAAATGCGCCGACCTAATACACGAGGCCTTTAACAGGCCGGAACTTCGGTCGGGCTAGATTATCGTCATTTTTATATGGGTCGTTAATGGGCCCGATATGACGTTGGGCCACATATGGCCCATGGTTTACGTCCGGCGTTAACAGGCCGAAAATGACAACAGGCCGAAAGTGGCCCAAAGCTATAGTGGGCCTCTAACAGGCCGAATGTCAGACATGGCCGAATATGACCCAAATCCTTCACGGTCGTTTATGGGCCGAAAGTTTTGATGGCCTGTAAATGGGCCCAAATGAAGCCGGACCTTTAACAGGCCGGAAATACACCGGGCCGTAATTCGGCCCAATTACTTAGTGGACTGTTAACGGGCCAGAAGTGACTGTGGGCCGCGTTGATGACAAGTTTAGGACAGGCTGTTGACAGGCCGATTTGACAGAGAATGTTGGGCCTTTAGCTGGGCCGGCCCATTATGGTATGCAAATCGTGTGGGCCTTTAGCTGGGCCGGCCCATTATGGTCCGCTAAATTTTGTGGGCCTTTAGCTGGGCCGGCCCATTATGGTGTGCTAAATCTTATGGGCCTTCAGTTGGGCCAGCCCATTTAAACTTTTGTTGGGCCACTTTGGGCCGGTACCATGTCCAACATATCCAGGCCCATCTCGACTGTTGATGAGTGACACCTGTGGCAACGCAGAGCTGACGCGTGGATCCGTCAGCCAATGAGAAATTTTACACGTGGAAAATCAGCATTGGTCATGGCTGTTAACGGGTTATCGGATCCAAAATCCGACCTGATAGCTAACGGCGTTCCATTACGCGTGGGATGCCACGTGTCGGTTCACCCTTGACGAAACACTTCTGTGAACGCGCGATTTTATCGTCAATGGGAAAGTGGACACTCTGTGATGATAATTTTGAATGTCATGGAACACTTCTTACGACAGCACAGGTATGACTATCTTGATTCTGTCAAATTTGTCATGGATGTACATGCATGACAGAAAACGCGACCTACTGTGACAAACACGTATCATCACGGAAGTGTATTTTTTTGTAGTGTTTTCACATATTGCTCTTTACTTATTTACTTTTCCGTTGCTATTGTTACAATCATTATAAAACCAAAACTATTACTTTTGTTACGTTACTGCTACTATCATATTACTTTGCTACTAAATACTTTGCTGCGGATCCAATGCCTTCTGGCAGGGAGACGGATGGCCACAAGGCCTCGCTTCTAATACTTGAGAATATTCTTTGGCTCCCCTTGTGTCGAATCAATAAATTTGGGTTGAATACTCTACCCTCGAAAACTGTTGCGATCCCCTATACTTGTGGGTTATCAAGACTATTTTCTGGCGCCGTTGCCGGGGAGCATAGCTCTATTCTTTGAGTCACTTGGGATTTATATCTGCTGGTCACTATGAAGAACTTGAAAGATCAAAGAACCAAGATTTTTCCCTCAACTACGAGGGGAGGTAAGGAACTGCCATCTAGCTCTGCACTTGATTCACCTTCTGTTTTGAGTAAACTTGCGACACCTACTCCATTGATTCTGATATGTCGCATGTTATTGATGATGCCACTTCTGCTTGCATGATGCTTATGATGAAACTACTTCTATGCTTGATAATACTGTGCCATTAGGTGAATTTCTTGATGAACAACTTGCTAGGGTTAGAGAGAATGAAATTATTGAAACTGATAATATTGATGAAAGTGATGATGAAGATTCTCCCCCTAGATATGAATTGCCTGTTGTGCCTGAGGGTTATGTTATGGATGAAGAAACTGCTAGAGACTTCTTAGCTTGCAATGATAGATCTGATCTTAAGAAATTATTAGCTAAGCTTAAAGAAAAGTCTTTGAATGCTAGAATGAAATATGACCCTGCTTTTGCTACTTCACCTATCTTTATTACTGATAAGGATTATGATTTCTCTGTCGATCCTGAGTTAATTACTTTTTGGTTGAATCTGATCCTTTTTATGGCTATGAATCTGAAACTGTTGTGGCACATTTCATTGATTAACGGGATACATCATTAGGAGAATGATGTGATGGACAAGACCTAATCCTAAGCATAGCACAAGATCGTGTAGTTCGTTTGCTAGAGCTTTTCCAATGTCAAGTATCTTTTCCTTTGACCATGAGATCGTGTAACTCCCGGATACCGTAAGAGTGCTTTGGGTGTATCAAACGTCACAACGTAACTGGGTGACTATAAAGGTGCACTACAGGTATTTCCGAAAGTGTCTGTTGGGTTGACACGGATCGAGACTGGGATTTGTCACTCCATATAACGGAGAGGTATCACTGGGCCCACTCGGTAATGCATCATCATTATGAGCTCAAGGTGACCAAGTGGTTGATCACGGGATCATGCATTACGGTACGAGTAAAGTGACTTGCCGGTAACGAGACTGAACAAGGTATTGGGATACCGACGATCGAGTCTCGGGCAAGTAACATACCGATTGACAAAGGGAATTGTATACGGGGTTGATTAAATCCTCGACATCGTGGTTCATCCGATGAGATCATCGTGGAGCATGTGGGAGCCAACATGGGTATCCAGATCCCGCTGTTGGTTATTGACCGGAGAACGTCTCGGTCATGTCTGCATGTCTCCCGAACCCGTAGGGTCTACACACTTAAGGTTCGGTGACGCTAGGGTTGTAGAGATATTAGTATGCGGTAACCCGAAAGTTGTTCGGAGTCCCGGATGAGATCCCGGACGTCACGAGGAGTTCCGGAATGGTCCGGAGGTAAAGAATTATATATAGGAAGTGCTATTTCGGCCATCGGGACAAGTTTCGGGGTCATCGGTATTGTACCGGGACCACCGGAAGGGTCCCGGGGGCCACCGGGTGGGGCCACCTGTCCCGGGGGGCCACATGGGTAGGGGGTGCGCCTTGGCCTGCATGGGCCAAGGGCACCAGCCCCAAAAGCCCATGCGCCTAGGTTTCCACAAAAGGGAAGAGTCCCAATGGTGGAAGGCACCTCTAGGTGCCTTGGGGGGGAGGGAAACCTCCCCTTGGCCGCCGCACCTAGGAGATTGGATCTCCTAGGCTGGCGCACCCCCCCCTTGGCCCTCCTATATATAGTTGAGGAGAGGGAGGACTTCATACCTCAGCCTTTGGTGCTTCCCTCTCCCCTGTTACATCTCTCCCTCGTAGTACACGGCGAAGCCCTGCTACTGTGACGCCCTGCATCCACCACCACGCCGTCGTGCTGCTGGATCTTCATCAACCTCTCCTTCCCCCTTGCTGGATCAAGAAAGGAGGAGACGTCATCCGCTCCGTACGTGTGTTGAACGCGGAGGTACCGTCCGTTCGGTGCTAGGATCGGTGATTTAATCACGTCGTGTTCGACTACATCAACCCCGTTCTTGAACGCTTCCGCTCGCGATCTACAAAGGTATGTAGATGCATCTAATCACTCGTTGCTAGATGAACTCCTAGATGGATCTTGGTGAAACGAGTAGGAAAATTTGTTTTTCTGCACGTTCCCCAACAGTGGCATCATGAGCTAGGTCTATGCGTAGTTCTCTTGCGCGAGTAGAACACAATTTGTTGTGGGCGTAGATGTTGTCAACTTTCTTGCCGCTACTAGTCTTATCTTGCTTCAACGGTATTGTGGGATGAAGCGGCCCGGACCAACCTTACACGTATGCTTACGTGAGACCGGTTCCACCGACTAACATGCACAAGTTGCATAAGGTGGCTGGCGGGTGTCTGTCTCTCCTACTTTAGTTGGAGCAGATTCGATGAACAGGGTCCTTATGAAGGGTAAATAGAAGTTGACAAATCACGTTGTGGCTTTCACGTAGGTAAGAAAACGTTCTTGTTAGAACCCTACTTCAGCCACGTAAAACCTGCAACAACAATTAGAGGACGTCTAACTTGTTTTTGCAGCAAGTGCTTTGTGATATGATATGGCCAAAGTTGTGATGAATGATGAATGATCTATATGTGATGTATGAGATGTTCATGCTATTGTACAAGGAATCACAACTTACATGTCGATGAGTATGACGGTGACAGGATATCGATCATGGAGCCCCAAGATGGAGATCAAAGGAGCTATGTGATATTGGCCATATCATGTCACTATTATTATTTGATTGCATGTGATGTTTATCATGTTTTGCATCTTGTTTAAGATGATCCCTTACAACAATTTCAAGAAGTGTTCTCCCCTAACTGTGCACCGTTGCTACAGTTCGTCGTTTCGAAGCACCACGTGTTAATCGGGTGTGATAGATCCTTACGTTCACATACAACGGGTGTAAGACAGTTTTACACATGCAAAAACACTTAGGGTTAACTTGACGAGCCTAGCATGTACAGACATGGCCTCGGAACACAGAGACCGAAAGGTCGAACACGAGTCGTATGGAAGATACGATCAACATGAAGATGTTCACCGACGATGACTAGTCCGTCTCACGTGTTAATCGGACACGGCCTAGTCGACTCGGATCGTGTAACACTTAGATGACTAGAGGGATGTCTAATCTGAGTGGGAGTTCATTAATAATTTGATTAGATGAACTTATTTATCATGAACTTAGTCTAAAATCTTTACAATATGTCTTGTATATCAAATGGCCCACGTTGTCCTCAACTTCAACGCGTTCCTAGAGAAAACCAAGCTGAAAGACGATGGCAGCAACTATACGGACTGGGTCCGGAACCTGAGGATCATCCTCATAGCTGCCAAGAAAGATTATGTCCTGCAAGCACCGCTAGGTGATCCACCCATCCCACAGAACCAAGACGCTATGAACGCTTGGTAGACACGTACTGATGACTACACCCTTGTTCAGTGCGGCATGCTTTACAGCTTAGAGCCGGGGCTCCAAAAGCGTTTGAGAGACATGGAGCATATGAGATGTTCGAAGAGCTGAAAATGGTTTTTCAAGCTCATGCCCGGATCGAGAGATATGAAGTCTCCGAATAAGTTCTTCAGCTGTAAGATGGAGGAAAATAGTTCTGTCAGTGAGCACATACTCACTATGTCTGGGTTACATAACCGCTTGACTCAGCTGGGAGTTAATCTCCCGGATGACGCGGTCATTGACAGAATCCTCCAGTCGCTTCCACCAAGCTACAAGAGCTTTGTGATGAACTTCAATATGCAGGGGATGGTAAAGACCATTCCTGAAGTATTTGCTATGCTGAAATCAGCAGAGGTAGAAGTCAAGAAGGAACATCAAGTGTTGATGATGAATAAAACCACTAAATTCAAGAAGGGCAAGGGTAAAAAGAACTTCAAGAAGGACGGCAAGGAAGTTGCTGCGTCCGGCAAGCAAGCTGTCGGGAAGAAGTCAAAGAATGGACCCAAGCCTGAGACAGAGTGCTTTTATTGCAAAGGAATGGTCACTGGAAGCGGAACTGCCCCAAATACTTAGCGGACAAGAAGGCCGGCAACACCAAAGGTATTATTTGATATACATGTAATTGATGTGTACCTTACCAGTACTCGTAGTAACTCCTGGGTATTTTGATACCGGTGCCGTTGCTCATATTTGTAACTCACAGCAGGAGCTGCGGAATAAACGGAGACTGGCGAAGGACGAGGTGAGGATGCGCGTCGGGAATGGTTCCAAGGTCGATGTGATCGCCGGCACGCTACCTCTACATTTACCTACGGGATTAGTTTTAAACCTCCAATAATTGTTATTTAGTGCCAGCTTTGAGCATGAACATTGTATCAGGATCTCGTTTAAACGAGATGGCTACTCATTTAAATCCGATAATGGTTGTTCTATTTATATGAGAGATATGTTTTATGGTCATGCTCCGCTGGTCAATGGTTTATTCTTAATGAATCTTGAACGTGATGTTACACATATTCATAGTGTGAATACCAAAAGATGTAAGGTTGATAATGATAGTCCCACATACTTGTGGCACTGCCGCCTTGGTCACATAGGTGTCAAACGCATGAAGAAGCTCCATGCAGATGGACTTTTAGAGTCTCTTGATTATGAATCATTTGACACGTGCGAACCATGCCTCATGGGTAAAATGACCAAGACTCCGTTCTCAGGAACAATGGAGCGAGCAACCAACTTATTGGAAATCATACATACTGATGTGTGCGGTCCAATGAGTGTTGAGGCTCGCGGTGGCTATCGTTATGTTCTCACCCTCACTGATGATTTGAGTAGATATGGGTATGTCTACTTAATGAAACACAAGTCTGAAACCTTTGAAAAGTTCAAGGAATTTCAGAGTGAGGTTGAGAATCAACGTGACAGGAAAATCAAGTTTCTACGATCAGATCGTGGAGGAGAATACTTGAGTCACGAATTTGGCACACACTTAAGAAAATGTGGAATAGTTTCACAACTCACGCCGCCTGGAACACCTCAGCGTAATGGTGTGTCCGAACATCGTAATCGCACTCTATTAGATATGGTGCGATCTATGATGTCTCTTACCGATTTACCGCTATCTTTTTGGGGCTATGCTTTAGAGACTGCCGCATTCACTTTAAATAGGGCTCCGTCGAAATCCGTTGAGACGACACCGTATGAATTATGGTTTGGGAAGAAACCTAAGCTGTCGTTTCTAAAAGTTTGGGGATGCGATGCTTATGTCAAGAAACTTCAACCTGAAAAGCTCGAACCCAAGTCGGAAAAATGCGTCTTCATAGGATACCCTAAAGAAACTATTGGGTATACCTTCTACCTCGGATCCGAAGGCAAGATCTTTGTTGCCAAGAATGGATCCTTTCTAGAGAAAGAGTTTCTCTCGAAAGAAGTAAGTGGGAGGAAAGTAGAACTCGATGAAGTATTACCTCTTGAACCGGTAAGTGGCGCAGCTCAAGAAAATGTTCCTGAGGTGCCTGCACCGACTAGAGAGGAAGTTAATGATGATGATCAAGATACTTCTGATCAAGCTCCTACTGAAATTCGAAGGTCCACAAGAACACGTTCCGCACCAGAGTGGTACGGCAACCCTGTCTTGGAAATCATGTTGTTAGACAACGGTGAACCTTCGAACTATGAAGAAGCGATGGCGGGCCCGGATTCCGACAAATGGCTAGAAGCCATGAAATCCGAGATAGGATCCATGTATGAAAACGAAGTATGGACTTTGACTGACTTGCCCGTTGATCGGTGAGCCATAGAAAATAAATGGATCTTTAAGAAGAAGACAGACGCGGATGGTAATGTGACCATCTATAAAGCTCGGCTTGTCGCTAAGGGTTATCGACAAGTTCAAGGGGTTGACTACGATGAGACTTTCTCACCGGTAGCGAAGCTAAAGTCCGTCCGAATCATGTTAGCAATTGCCGCATTCTACGATTTAAATATGGCAAATGGACGTCAAAACAGCATTCCTTAATGGTTTCCTTAAGGAAGAATTGTATATGATGCAGCCGGAAGGTTTTGTCGACCCTAAGAATGCTAACAAGGTATGCAAGCTCCAGCGATCCGTTTATGGGCTGGTGCAAGCATCTCGGAGTTGGAATATTCGCTTTGATGAGATGATCAAAGCGTTTGGGTTTATGCAGACTTATGGAGAAGCCTGCGTTTACAAGAAAGTGAGTGGGAGCTCTGTAGCATTTCTCATATTATATGTAGATGACATACTTTTGATGGGAAATGATATAGACCTTTTGGACAGCATTAAGGCCTACTTGAATAAGAGTTTTTCAATGAAGGACCTTGGAGAAGCTGCTTATATATTAGGCATCAAGATCTATAGGGATAGATCAAGACGCCTCATAGGTCTTTCACAAAGCACATACCTTGATAAGATTTTGAAGAAGTTCAAAATGGATCAGTCCAAGAAAGGGGTTCTTGCCTGTGTTGCAAGGTGTGAAATTGAGCTCAGCTCAATGTCCGACCACGGCAGAAGATATAGAAGAGAGTGGTCATCCCCTATGCCTCGCCATAGGTTCTATTATGTATGCCATGCTGTGTACCAGACCTGATGTAAACCTTGCCGTAAGTTTGGTAGGAAGGTACCAAAGTAATCCCGGCAAGGAACACTGGACAGCGGTCAAGAATATCCTGAAGTACCTGAAAAGGACTAAGGAAATGTTTCTTGTTTATGGAGGTGACGAAGAGCTCGTCGTAAAGGGTTACGTCGACGCTAGCTTCGACACAGATCTGGATGACTCTAAGTCACAAACCGGATACGTGTATATTTTGAATGGTGGGGCAGTAAGCTGGTGCAGTTGCAAGCAAAGCGTCGTGGCGGGATCTACATGTGAAGCGGAGTACATGGGCAAGCCTCAGGCAGCACATGAAGCAAATGGGTGAAGGTTCAATCACCGGACTAGGGAGTCAATACCCAATGCGTCGGGGCCATCAAACTCTTTTGTGACAACACTGGGGCTATTGCACTTGCCAAAGGAGCCCAAGGTTTCACAAGAAGACAAGGCACATCAAGCGTCGCTTCAACTCCATTCGTGAAAATGTTCAAGATGGAGACATAGAGATTTGTAAAGTACATACGGACCTGAATATAGCAGATCCGTTGACTAAACCTCTCCCTAGGGCAAAACATGATCAACACCAGAATTCCATGGGTGTTCGATTCATCACAATGTAACTAGATTATTGACTCTAGTGCAAGTGGGAGACTGTTGGAAATATGCCCTAGAGGCAATAATAAAAGTATTATTATTATATTTCTTTGTTCATGATAATTGTCTTTATTCATGCTATAACTGTATTATCCGGAAATCGTAATACACGTGTGAATACATAGACCATAATATGTCCCTAGTAAGCCTCTAGTTGACTAGCTCGTTGATCAACAGATAGTCATGGTTTCCTGGCTATGGACATTGGATGTCATTGATAACGGGATCACATCATTAGGAGAATGATGTGATGGACAAGACCTAATCCTAAGCATAGCACAAGATCGTGTAGTTCGTTTGCTAGAGCTTTTCCAATGTCAAGTATCTTTTCCTTTGACCATGAGATCGTGTAACTCCCGGATACCGTAGGAGTGCTTTGGGTGTATCAAACGTCACAACGTAACTGGGTGACTATAAAGGTGCATTACAGGTATCTCCGAAAGTGTCTGTTGGGTTGACACGGATCGAGACTGGGATTTGTCACTCCATATAACGGAGAGGTATCACTGGGCCCACTCGGTAATGCATCATCATTATGAGCTCAAGGTGACCAAGTGGTTGATCACGGGATCATGCATTACGGTACGAGTAAAGTGACTTGCCGGTAACGAGACTGAACAAGGTATTGGGATACCGACGATCGAGTCTCGGGCAAGTAACATACCGATTGACAAAGGGAATTGTATACGGGGTTGATTAATCCTCGACATCGTGGTTCATCCGATGAGATCATCGTGGAGCATGTGGGAGCCAACATGGGTATCCAGATCCCGCTGTTGGTTATTGACCGGAGAGTCGTCCCGGTCATGTCTGCATGTCTCCCGAACCCGTAGGGTCTACACACTTAAGGTTCGGTGACGCTAGGGTTATGAAGATATGTATATGCAGTTAACCCGAATGTTGTTCGGAGTCCCGGATGAGATCCCGGACGTCACGAGGAGTTCCGGAATGGTCCGGAGGTAAAGAATTATATATAGGAAGTGCTGTTTCGGCCATCGGGACAAGTTTCGGGGTTATCGGTATTGTACCGGGACCACCGGAAGGGTCCCGGGGCCCACCGGGTGGGGCCACCTGTCCCGGGGGGCACATGGGCTGTAGGGGTGCGCCTTGCTGCATGGGCCAAGGCACCAGCCCCAAAAGCCCATGAGCGTTTCCAAAAGGGAAGTCCCAATGGTGGAAGGCACCTCTAGGTGCCTGGGGGGAGGGAAACCTCCCCTTGGCCGCCGCCCCTAGGAGTGGATCTCCTAGGCTGGCGCACCCCGCCCCCTTGGCCCTCCTATATATAGTTGAGGAGAGGGAGGACTTCATACCCTTAGCCTTTGGTGCTTCCCTCTCCCCTGTTACATCTCTCCCTCGTAGTACACGGCGAAGCCCTGCTACTGTGACGCCCTGCATCCACCACCACGCATCGTGCTGCTAGATCTTCATCAACCTCTCCTTCCCTCCTTGCTGGATCAAGAAAGGAGGAGATGTCATCCGTTCCGTAGTGTGTTGAACGCAGAGGTACCGTCTGTTTGGTGCAGGATCTCCGGTGATTTGGAATCACGTCGTGTTCGACTACATCAACCCCGTTCTTTTCGAACGCTTCCGCTCGTGATCTACAAAGGTATGTAGATGCATCTAATCACTCGTTGCTAGATGAACTCCTAGATGGATCTTGGTGAAACGAGTAGGAAAATTTTTGTTTTCTGCTACGTTCCCCAACACATCTTACTAAATTAAATGATATAGCCACCCTGTTCACTAATGATGAGAAAACTCGCTATTACTTTATCCTTAAGTTGATTCCGTTCTCATTATAGGGTGATGCTAAAACATGGTCTAATTCTATTGATCCTGGTTTTGTGCGTAGTCCCCATGATATGATTTATTACTTCTCTGCTAAATATTTTCCCGCTCATAAGAAACAAGCTACCTTAAGGGAAATATATAATTTTGTGCAAATTGAAGAAGAGAATCTCCCACAAGCTTGGGGGAGGCTTCTCCAATTACTTAATGCTTTGCCTGATCATCCTCTCAATAAAAATGAAATACTTGATATCTTTTATAATGGGCTAATTGATGCTTCCAGAGACCACCTGGATAGTTGTGCTGGTTGTGTTTTCATGGAAAGAACTGGTGATCAAGCTGAATTGCTATTGAATAATATGTTGAGTAATGAAAATGATTGGACACTTGCTGAACCAACTCCTAAGCCAACTCCGAAGAAAAGGGGTATTCTATTTCTCAGTCCTGAAGATATGCAAGAGGCAAAGAAATCTATGAAAGAAAAAGGTATTAAAGCTGAAGATGTTAAGAATTTACCACCTATTGAAGAAATTCATGGTCTTGATAACCTGACACAGGTAGTAAAGGTAAATTCTCTCTATATATTTGATGAAGGAGATATTCCTCGTTATAAGTCTGCTAGCCAATGCTTAGATGAGTTTGATAATTTTATTGTTAAACAAGAAAACTTCAATGCTTATGTTGGTAGACAATTGAAACATAATGCTCATATGCTTGAACACTTGAGTGATTATATGTATAGAGTTAAAGGTGAACTTAAACTTATTAGTAAACATACTTCTATGGTTACCACTCGAGTAGAACAAGTACTTAAAGCTTAGAATGATTTGCTCAATGAACTATATAATAAGAAAAATGATAATGCTGTTAGAGTTATGACTAGAGGGGGTAAAATGACTTAGGAACCTTTGTATCCCGAGGGCCACCCCAAGAGAACTGAGCGAGATTCTCAGAGAATTAATGTTGATTCACCTAGTTCCTCTAAGAAGAAGAAAAAGAAAAATGATAGAACTTTTCATGCTTCTAGTGAACCTGCTGTTGACACACCTGAGAATCCCAATGATATTTCTATTTCTGATGCTGAAACACAATCTGGTAATGAACATGAACCTAGTGATAATGTTAATGATGATGTTCATGTTGATGCTCAACCTAGCAATGATACCGATGTAGAGATTGAACCTGCTATTGATCTTGATAACCCACAATCAAAGAATCAACGTTATGATAAGAGAAACTTTGTTGCTAGGAAGCATGGTAAGGAAAGAGAACCATGGGTTCAGAAACCCATGCCTTTTCTTCCTAAACCATCCAAGAAAAAGGATGATGAGGATTTTGAGCGCTTTCCTGAAATGATTATGCCTATCTTTTTGCGTATGCGTTTGACTGATATGCTTAAAATGAACCCTTATGCTAAGTACATGAAGGATATTGTTACTAATAAAATAAAGATACCGGAAGCTAAAATTTCCACCATGCTTTCTAATTACACTTTTAAGGGTGGAATACCAAAGAAACTTGGAGATCCGGGACTGCCAACTATACCATGCTCCATCAAAAGAAACTATGTTAAAACTGCTTTATGTGATCTTGGAGCTGGTGTTAGTGTTATGCCTTTCTGTTTATATCGTACACTTGATTTGAATAAGTTGACACCTACTGAAATATCTTTGCAAATGGCTAAAAAATCAATTGCTATACCTGTCAGTATTTGTGAGGATGTGCCTGTTGTGGTTGCAAACGTTACTATTTTAACGGACTTTGTTATTCTTGATATTCCCGAGGATGATAGTATGTCCATTTTCCTTGGTAGACCCTTTTTGAATACTGCAGGGGCTGTTATTGATTGCAACAAAGGCAATGTCACTTTTCATGTTAATGGTAATGAGCATACGGTACACTTTCCGAGGAAACAACCTCAAGTCCACAGTATCAGTTCTATTGGAAAAATTTCAACGATTACTATTGGAGGTTTTGAGTTTCCTCTTCCTACTGTCAAGAAGAAATATGATATTCTTATTGTTGGGGATGTGCATATCCCCGTTGAGGTAACCTAGTGTTATTTGAAATTTCTCCGGTTTCATGCGACTCGGAATGAGTTTGTTAACAAGACTTGATCAACCTTGTTAGTGGATTCCTTTTGATGAGCATGAGATGGATGAAGTTAGAAAGCACAACCTTCTGTACCCTCCTTCTACCTTCTGTTATTTATATTAAATAAAGAAAAAAATAGTATTTTCTGTCTGCTTTCTGAATTATCCTTGCAATAAAAAATACCCCGAAAATAAAAGTTCTCCAAATGCCCTGAAAATGAAATATGTTTTTTCTAGAATACTTAAGAATTATTGGCACTGAGAACACATCAGGGGGACCCACCGTGTGCGGGTGGAGGGCACGCCCCTGCCTCATGGACCCCACATGGTTCCCCTCCACTTATTCTTGCACCCACACACTTCGTCTTCCTCCAGAAAAAATCACCCACCAGCTCAAACCCGAGTTCTATCTCATCTTGCTGCCATTTTCGGTCTCCTTGCTCAAAGCTCCATTCACAAAACTGCTTTGGAGGATTGTTCTTTGGTATGTGACTCCTCCATTGGTCCAATTAGTTTTTGTTCTAGTGCTTTATTTATTGCAAATTTTTGCTGCTTAGGTGACACTGTTCTTGAGCTTGCATATCAAATTTATGTGGTCAAAAGTAGTTTTAATGCATGATATAGCCTCTAGACACTTGTACGAGTAGTTGCTATCAATTTTGTTGAGTTTGGTTCATTTTTATTTTAGTTTACTAAAAATTTCAGTAATTTTCAGAAAAAGATGAAGAGATTCTTGAGGGGCTCATCGAGCCGAAGCTCTAAGGATAAGCAAAGTGAAGAGAATAAGAAGCCCAAGTATAATCTCCCTCGTACTGTGCAGGTTCGGCCGTGTGAATGGCCTTGTGATGAGTTCTTGAGAGAAGTCGGGATTCTCGAGGATTTTTCTTATTTGGCTGAGAATGCAGGCCTCACCGACTTCCTCCACGACCAGCGTGAACAGTATCTCTTACTCACCAATATTTTTGTGCAAAATTTTCATTTCCATGCTAGGAGGTCGCCACCTTCGGTGGAATTTTATTTATATGATGAGCATAAGGAGATGTCGCTTTATGATTTTTGCCGGGTTTGTAGGATACCCTTTGAGGGCAGCATAGAGAAACCACATCGTAATGATGTGGAGGGATTTATTGATACAATTGCTGTAGGGGAAACGAGGAAAGTTTTCAATGCAAGAATCACTAGCATACATTTTCCTGTTCTAAGTTACTTTGCAATATTTGCTAGTAGATGCTTAATTGGTCACGGGAACTACGGAAATCTTAGTGCCCCTGATATTGTTATTTTGCGCCATGCTTTGTTTCGTGATACCACTTTCAGTCTAGGCGCTATTGTTGCTAAACGGTTAAATCTGAACCGTACAAAGGGTGCCGTCTTAGGAGGCATCTTCGCCTCGCGCCTTGCTGCGCACTTTAACATACCTATTAGGCATTATGAGAAAGAGGAAAAGTTGTTGCCTCATATTTTTCTAGATTATAAGAGCATGGTAGCACATGATTTTATTGTTAAGCATAAGAAGAAGATGCTTAACTATAGACTGATATTTGATAAGAAACACTTTGAGGCTATTACCTTGTCTGCTCCCTCTTTGTTCAACATATTTTCAAGCACATACCTTGTTTTACCGGAGGTCGTTTAGGCATACCAGAGCTTGACATCAGCTCCAGAGCAGGAGCCACTATCTGATCCTCACCATCAGTCTGTTTATCAGTGGGATCCAGAGGATATCGCCAACCAATGGCACCCCGAAGACCTTCCTCAGTACAATGGAGAGGGCAGTTTCGTTCCATGGGCATAGACCAACTTAGGCCAAACGCCTAAGCTTCGGGGAGTACGTATTTCTCACCGACATTACATTCATGTTCACACACTCATTCTAGTTGTCGGTGCTCATACTTTTTCATTGTATCATCCATGCTAGTTTATTTTCTTTTTAAGATTTCTTCTTGTGTGTTTGAAAAACCTTAAGAAAAACAAAAAAATTAGTTGTAGACTTTAGCTAGTTTACTTTCCATGCCTGTAGTAGTAGTAATTAAAAAGAAAACCCAAAAAGATTTCTCGTTCTTCTTTTGCTTGTTGGGAACTTTCCCGTGTAAATAGTTTTGTTTCTTTTCTTTGGGGGTATAGAGGAGAAGACCATAATGAAAATGTTGAGTGGCTCTCATATGCATTATTGTTGATCTAACCAAGAGCCCATATTACCTTATCTTCTCCCTTGATTGAATGCTTGCAGATTCCAGCTTAGTCCAATGCACGTGCACTATTATTATTTCCACATCGTTCAGTCATGCAAGTGAAAGGCAATAATGACGATATATGATGGAACTGATTGAGATGAGAGAAGCTGGTATGAACTCGACCTCTCTTGTTTTTGTAAATATGATTAGTTCATTGTTCTTAATTCGGCCTATTATGAATGAAACATGTTTGCAATGACAATTAGAGATTATAGATGCTTATGCCATGCTTAATTTAGCTAGGAGTTTATAATGGTTTACCTTGCGTACCAACAGTTATTAAAATGGTTGTGATGCTATGATAGGGTGGTATCCTCCTTTGAACGATTCGAGTGGCTTGACTTGGCACATGTTCATGCATGTAGTTGAAACAAAATCAACATAGCCTCCACGATATTTATGTTCATGGTGAATTATATCCTACTCATGCTTGCATTCAGTGTTGATTAATTTTAATGCATGTTCATGACTGTTGTCGCTCTCTAGCTGGTCGCTTCCCAGTCTCTTTCTAGCCTTCACTTGTACTAAGCGGGAATACTGCTTGTGCATCCAACTCCATAAACCCCAAAGTTATTCCATATGAGTCCACCATACCTTCCTATATACGGTATCTACCTGTCGTTCCAAGTAAATTTGTATGTGCCAAACTCTAAACCTTCAAATAAACATTCTTTTGTATGCTCGAATAGCTCATGTATCAACTAGGGCTGTCTGTATCTCCATGCTAGGCGGGTTATTCTCAAGAGGAGTGGACTCCGCTCCTCACTCATGAGAAAATGGCTGGTCACCGGGATGCCCAGTCCCATGCTCAAATCAAATCAAAATAATTGCAAACAAAACTCCCCCAGGATTGTTGTTAGTTGGAGGCACCCGTTGTTTCGGGCAAGCCATGGATTGATGCTTGTTGGTGGTGGGGGAGTATAAACTTTACCATTCTGCTTGGGAACCGCCTATAATGTGTGTAGCATGGAAGATATCGAGATCTCTCGGTTGTTATGTTGACAATGAAAGTATACGCTCAAAATATTATTCATCTCTATTTCAAAATCGAGCTCTGGCACCTCTACAAATCCCTGCTTCCCTCTGCGAAGGGCCTATCTATTTACTTTTATGTTGAGTCATCATCCTCTTATTAAAAAGCACCAGTTGGAGAGCACCGCTGTCATTTGCATGTATATTATTAGTTTACATTGAGTATGACTGTGACTGGATCTCTTTTACCATGAATTACAATTTCTAGTCAGCCCTTGATCTTCAGGGGTGCTCTGCATTTATGTTTTGCGGTCTCAGAAAGGGCTAGCGAGATACCATCTTGTTATATCATATTATGATGTTTTGAGAAAGTGTTGTCATCCGAGATTTATTATTATTGCTCGCTAGTTGATTATCATTGATATGAGTAAACATGAGACCTAAATGTTATTGTGAATATGGTTAGTTCATAATCTTTGCTGAAAACTTGAATGCTGGCTTTACATATTTACAACAACAAGAGCAAACAGAGTTTGTAAAAGTTTTTCTTTATCACTTTCAGTTTATCAACTGAATTGCTTGAGGACAAGCAAAGGTTTAAGCTTGGGGGAGTTGATACGTCTCCATCGTATCTACTTTTCCAAACACTTTTGCCCTTGTTTTGGACTCTAACTTGCATGATTTGAATGGAACTAACCGGACTGACGTTGTTTTCAGCAGAATTGCCATGGTGTTATTTGTGCAGAAATAAAAGTTCTGGAATGAG
>NC_053024.1:244582340-244601581 GCF_003073215.2 Triticum urartu | reverse complement strand
AAAACTCAAATAAGAGATCTAACCAGAAGGTTCAACTTAAGAACTCCGGTTAGCAAAAAGAATCAAATCGAACGAAGCAACGAAAGTCAAACGGCGAAAGAAAACAACTTCGTTCTACTAATCTGGATCTAGGGAAAATTTTACAGTAGCAAAATCTTGTTTAAGTTGGTTAAACGGATAGAGGGTTTCGAGACGAAACTCTAGGCGCTTGAATCGCCTGATTCCGATAAACGAGCGAAAAGTTATACTAAAACGAAAATCGGATCAGGAATCGTGATCAGAAAAATCGCCGATTTAATCCGAGAAAAAGGAAAACGGCGAACACTCGCTAGAACGAACACGGACAAACGCTCGCTATTTAAATAAACCGAAAAAACCGATCTATTTAAAAAAACCGAATCCAAAAAAACGTCAGAAAAACCGACAAAAAAAAGATCTACAATTTTTTAAAAAAAAAAACCGATGGCACGGAAGTCGAGGCGGCGGCGAACCTTGGCGGTGGCGGCGCGGGGCGGCGGCGGCGGCGGGCGGCGGCGGCGGCGGGCGGCGGCGGTGGCGGCGTGTGGGGCGGGGCGGGCGGCTGGGGCGGCTAGGGTTCTCCCGGGGGGGCTGGGCCGGCTTTTAAAGCCTGCCGGGACAGAGTCCTATCCGGACACGGCCTGGTTAGGTCGGTTCACTTTTTTTTGTTTTTTTTAATTATTACGCTCGGAAGAAAAATAAAAAGAAATACTAAACGTACTCCAAAAATTCCAAAATAAATTTTCACAAGCTTCTAAAATCAAGCCGCACAAGGTGAACATTTATTTGGGACCCAAATGCAATTTTGAAAAACGCACATTTTTCCAAAATTCAAATAAAACACCAAAAAACTCAATATTTTGGGAAAGTCATTTTATTCCCTCTCTCATATTTTTGTAATAGAAATAATTGATGATAAAATATATAAAATCAAATTATCCTATTCTCAAAATTTGAGAGAACTCAAATATGAAAATAACGAAATCCCCAACTCTCTCCGTGGGTCATTGAGTTGCGTAGAATTTCTAGGATCAACCAAAATGCAAAATAAAATATGATATGCAATGATGATCTAATGTATAACATTACAAATTGAAAATTTGGGATGTTACAAACCTACCCCCCTTAAGATGAATCTTGCCCTCGAGATTCGGGTTGGCTAGAAAATAGGTGAGGGTGGTCCTTGAGCAAGTCTTCCTCTCGTTCCCAGGTGGCTTCATCCTCTGTGTGGTGGCTCCACTGAACTTTGCAAAACTTGATAACCTTGCTACGGGTAACTCGGCTGGCAAACTCGAGGATCTTAATTGGTTTCTCCTCGTAGGTCAAATCGTTATCCAACTGAATAGTTTCCAACGGCACTGTGTCTCTCAACGGTATGTCAGCCATCTCCGCGTGACATTTCTTTAACTGAGAAACATGGAACACATCATGAACTCCTGACAATCCTTCAGGCAATTCCAACTTGTAGGCCACTTCTCCCATACGCTCCAAAACTCAATATGGTCCTACAAATCATGGTGCTAACTTCCCTTTAACTCCAAAACGCTTTGTTCCCCGAAGTGGAGATACTCGAAGATAAGCTCTATCTCCAACTTCGTAAACTGTCTCCTTGCGTTTAGAATCCGCATAACTCTTCTATCTGGACTGGGCTACCTTGAGCCTATCGCGAATCAACTTCACCTTCTGTTCAGACTCTTTAATCAAGTCAGGTCCAAACAACTGGCGGTCTCCAACTTCGTCCCATGACAACGGTGTCCTGCACCTCCTTCCGTACAAGGCTTCGAAAGGGGCCATCCTTAAACTGGTTTGATAACTGTTGTTGTAAGAGAACTCTGCATATGGCAAATTATCGTCCCAACTAGATCCATAATCTAGCGCACAAGCTCTCAGCATATCCTCCAAAATCTGATTGACTCTCTCGGTCTGTCCATCTGTCTGTGGATGAAAAGCTGTACTGAATTCTAGCCTGGTTCCCAAAGTTTCGTGCAACTGCTTCCAGAACTTTGAGGTAAACTGGGTTCCTCTATCTGATACGATACTCCTTGGAACTCCATGCAGGCATACGATCCTGGTCATGTATATCTTTGCCAACTTAGCACTGGTGTAAGTGGTCTTTACTGGGATGAAATGAGCTACTTTCGTCAATCGATCAACTACAACCCAAATCGAGTCATAGCCTGAATGAGTCCTAGGCAATCCCTGATAAAATCCATGCCTAGCTTATCCCACTTCCATTCGGGTATCGGCAATGGTTGTAACAATCCTGCTGGCTTCTGATGCTCTGCCTTTACTCTCTGACATACATCACAAACTGCTACATACTCCACAATATCCTTCTTCATTCCGGTCCACCAGAAAATATCCTTCAAATCCAAATACATCTTGGTATTTCCTGGGTGAATCGTGTGCCTCTTGCAAAATCAACTTCCTGATCTCCGGGTCATTGGGCACGTAAACACGGTTTTCAAACCATAGGGTGTCGTGCTCGTCCTCACGAAATCCTTTAGCTTTTCCTTTGCTCAGTTTCTCCTTTATAGCGGCAATCTCTTTGTCAGCTTTCTGAGCTTCCCTGATTTTATCCATCAAAGTTGACTGAATCTCCAATGCTGCTACATAGCCTCTCGGAACTATTTCCAAACATAGTTCACGAAGATTATCTGCTAACTCCTTGGGTATTTCTCCCGTCATTAACGTATTGACATGGCTCTTACGGCTTAATGCGTCAGCTACTACACTAGCCTTTCCGGGGTGATAATGCAATTTCATATCATAATCCTTGATAAGCTCCAACCATCTCCTTTGTCTGAGATTCAACTCCTTCTGTGTGAAAATGTACTTCAAACTCTTATGATCCGTGTACACCTCACAATGATTTCCAATGAGGAAATGTCTCCATGTTTTCAATGCATGCACTACGGCTGCTAACTCCAAATCATGCGTGGCATAATTCAACTCATGGGGCTTCAGTTGTCTTGAGGCATATGAAACAACTCTCCCTTCCTGCATAAGCACTGCTCCAAGTCCTCGGCGTGAAGCGTCGCAATACACCTCATAATCTTTGGTCTGGTCTGGCAAAATCAACACTAGTGAGGTAACCAAACGTTTCTTCAACTCCTGGAAACTAGCCTCACATTCCTCTGTCCATATGAACTTGGTATCTTTCTTCAACAACTCGGTCATAGGCTTCGCAATCTTTGAGAAATTCTCAATGAATCTTCGGTAGTATCCTGCGAGTCCAAGAAAACTCCGGATCTCTCCAACTGTTGTTGGGGCTTCCCACTTGGTCACGGTATCAACTTTAGTGGGATCAACTGCTATACCTTCTCCAGATATAACGTGTCCGAGGAATCCTACTTCCTTCAACCAAAACTCACATTTGCTGAACTTGGCATATAATTGATGTTCTCTGAGCTTTCCAAGTACCAAACGCAAATGCTCCTTATGTTCCTCTTCATTCTTCGAATAAACCAGGATATCATCAATGAACACTACGACGAACTTATCCAGAAACTCCATAAACACTTTGTTCATCATGTTCATAAAATAGGCAGGTGCGTTAGTCAGACCAAATGACATAACGGTATACTCATACAGCCCATACCTGGTGGTAAAAGTTGTCTTAGGTATATCCTGTTCTCGAATCTTCAACTGGTGGTATCCTGATCGCAGATCGATCTTGGAAAATACCTTAGCTCCTTGCAATCGATCAAACAGATCATTGAACATTGGTAGTGGGTACTTGTTCTTGATCGTTACTTCATTCAATCCTCGATAATCTACAACCATCCTTAACGATCCATCCTTCTTCTCCACTAGAAGTACTGGCGATCCCCAAGGCGAAGAACTTGGGCGAATATATCCCTTATCCAGTAACTCCTTAATCTGCTTCTTAATTTCCACCAAATCCTTTGCTGGCATCCTATATGGTCTCTTTGATATTGGCCCTGTGCCTGGCAATAGCTCAATCAAAAACTCAATATCTCTATCCGGTGGCATGCCTGGCAACTCTTCCGGAAATACATCGGGAAAATCCCTTACCACTGGTACTTCCTCCTGCACAACTCCTGTTAGGCAATTTACTTGAGTCCTCTTTGGCACATGCCGGGATACATACTTGATACTTCTCCCTTCTGGTGTGGTAAGCAAAATTGACTTACTAGCACATTCAATATTCCCTTCATACTTTGATAACCAATCCATGCCTAATATCACATCCAATCCTTGAGATTCCAATACTATTAGGTCTGAGGGAAAAACATAGTTACCAATCCTTAATGGTAACCGATCACACCATAGACTAGCCACATACTCTACTCCAGGCGAGGTTACTAACATGGGTGACCTAAGGGCTTGAGTTGGTAGGTTATACTTATCCACAAATCCCCTTGAGATGTATGAATGCGATGCACCAGTATCAAAAAGAACGAGTGCAGTAAATGACTTAACCAAAAACTTACCTATTACTGCATCAGGCTGAGCTTCAACCTCCTCCACGCTAACGTGGTTCACCTGTCCCCTGTTGAAAGGGTTCGGCTTCTTCCCAGAACTTCCATTGCCATTTTGGCCTTCAGGACATTCATTGGCATAATGTCCGGTTTTCTGACACTTAAAACAAGTGACTTGGCTCAGGTCCTTCTTGGCTGGGGTTGAGGGGTTGGTGCGGTTCTGGTCGTTGCTTCCTCCATTGCCATTTCCATTCTTGGTGCCATTGTGATTGTGCGAGCTACCTCCTCCATGGGTATGCTGAAAATGTCCTCCCAGTCTAGGGGTAAAACGTGGCTTCTGTTGAGCTCCTGAAGTGTACTTTCCTTGTCCATACTTCCTCTTGCGATTCTCAATTTGTTGCTGCTTCCCTTCAATCATAAGAGCACGATCTACCAACTCCTGGTAGTTGTTGAAGGTGGCTACCATCAACTGCATGCTCAACTCATCATTCAGTCCTTCTAGAAACTTCTCCTGCTTCGCTGCATCTGTAGCGACGTCATCTGGTGCATAACGTGCTAACTTACTAAATTCCTCCACATACTGGCCAACTGTCCGTCCTCCTTGGCGCAAGTTGCGAAACTCACGCTTCTTCATGGCCATAGCTCCTGCTGAAACATGGGCAGTACGAAAAGCCTGCTGAAACTGGTCCCATGTGACAGTGTCAACTGGGGAAGTGGCGGTGAAATTCTCCCACCATGATGCTGCTGGTCCTTCTAGATGATGTGCGGCAAACTTTACCTTCTCCGCATCTGTGCAACCTGTTGTGGTCAACTCCCTAGCTGTCTTGCGGAGCCAATCATCTGCTACTATCGGCTCGGTGCTACTGGAAAACACCGGCGGATTCAGCCTAAGAAAACGGGCTAAGTGGTCAACAGGTGGTGGTGGTGGTGGTGGGTTGTTGTTGTTCCCCTGATTCTGATTCTAGACTAGCAACTGCATCAATGTGTTCTGCTGCTGGATCAACTGGGTGAGCTCCGGTGGAAAGGTAAATCCGGGGTCACGTCTCGGAGGCATCTGAGGGTTTAGAAAACATGAGATATAAGAATAGAGTGGGGTCTAAAGAGAAAACACTACCCATATGCACATGAGGCAAAAGCAAACAATTCACTTCAATCAATCAAACAAGGGCATACAATCGCTCTAACTATCGCAAAAGTGCTCGGGCTACTATATTTACATGGTGGACTACTACTACTGATGAGGTGGTCTACTAGAAATATTCTTCAGTTGCAGACTCCATGATATCTGCTCCAGCTTCATCAACATAGTCATCATCGCTACTATCTGGTTCCGAGTCGGTGCCGTCGATGATGATGTAGTCTTCCGGGCTAATCTCCTGGGGTTCTTCGTCTTCATCTACTGGCGTAGGGCCTCCCATAAATATTCCAATCTTCTTGATTAGGTCGTCATTCTTCTCCACCAATACTTCAATTTCCTCTTCATAATCTTCACGTGTAGCCTTGAGTTCTTCCTCCAGTTCCTTGATTCTAGTCTTAGCCTTCTTCAGATCTATCATGTCGGCGCACATCTGGTTCTCCTGTCATCGAATGTGCTGGTTTAGCTCCTGAAAAAAAGCTGCGATTGATCTATCCTTCCTGGTGCTGATCATCTCCCAGTGCTCATCTCGGCGCCCACAAATCTGGTAGATAGTATCCTTGAGATCCTTGTGGTAGACTTCTCCAATGCGTCCCATGGAGATGTGAGCTGCCATGCTCTTTCCTAGACTCCAAGTTGGTGCATCAAAAGAAAACTCTATGGGCTCGGTGACTGGCATGATCGTCCTTCCTGGAACTTGAACTTGAATCATCCAGCGCTCTTCTTCAGGTAAAGTGGCGTTGTAGGTTCCAGTGAAGCTTGGTACTCCTATGTTCAAGTAACTAGTGACTTCCTTCAAGTGTCGTCCAAAGGGTGTATCTTCATCCGGTTGTGTGAACTTGTTCCTTGCATCCGCCATCCTAAAGAGTAGAAAAGATGAGAGGTCAGAAGAGAAGAGAGTGAATAGTGATTTAGGTCTTTAGCTTAGTGGTCGTGTCCTACAGTCAGCATGTGCTCTGATACCATCTCTGTAGCGACCAGACCTCAAATAGTCTGATCTCTGTGCTCCAGTGTCATCCCTGGATCAGTAATGCTGACACCACACAGTACTCGGAGGATTTATAGCAGAGTAGCAATCACACACTTATTACATCGAGTGTCTCAAAAGAGAACTTATTACAATAAATATGGCTTAAGGCCATCTAATAACGATAACAGCGGAAGGCTTGGAAGATAAGTGAGTCCATCAACTCCAACGGCATCACTGAGTATAGAACCACGACCTAAAAACTCCTTAATCGTCATCTGAAAAGTCTGCAACATTAATGTTGCAGCCCGAAAATGGGTTAGCACATGGAATATGCTGGCAAGGTAACACATAGAGAGTAATGGAATGAAACAGCTATACTATATGCATATTTGGCTGGTGGAAAGCTCTATGGTTACAGTTTTGCGTAAAGCCAATTTTTCCCTACTGCAAAGGAATAAATTTATTTAACTATCATGGTGGTTGTTAAACATTGAGAATGGTTGACAGCATTCTCAATCCTAATTAAACATCATCATTAAACATAACCCAACAAAATTAATTTAGAGTAACATGTTGAGATTCACATGAAAATCCAAGTACTAGATATTCAAGATGTCCATAACCGGGGACACGGCTAACCATGATTAGTTTATTACACTTTGCAAGGTATGCGCACTTTTCCCCACAAGACTCGATCGCCTCCGTTTGGTTTCTCGCACTACATGGTGTTTGAGAAAACGGATGACCGAGACATAGTCTTTCAGAAGCGCTAGCACCTTACGATCGGGTAGACCGTACCACCTACATCCCCTACATCTGCTAGTCTACCACTGTAAGAGTTCGCACGACTTAGTCAACTATGCTAGAGCCCATAATAGCTTGTGGCTGCACACGGAAGTTTCTAGTGTGAATAGTCTCATGATCCCTTTGAGCCTGGGTGGCGGTCCATAAAAAAACAGGCAAGTCCTGGAATACCCAGGTGCCTCAATCCACCCAGATGTGTGTTTAAGTTGCCACCTTAGATAAACCATTAATTAACAAACTCACATCTGTCATGGATATCACTCATCCAATCCACGTCTACTAGCATAGCATGGCATAATAAGCAAACGTAGAAGTAACTCCCAAAGGTTTGATAATAAATAGGTAATAGGTACTACCTCATCTACTTCCCATCCCACAATTTAATTAGATCCTAATCATGCAATGTGTGAGGATTGATCTAATGCAATAAAACTGGTTAGTAGAAAAGGTATAATCAAAGTGTTACTTGCCTTGCTGATGATCCGGGAAACCTAACGATTCGAAGTAACAGGCGGCGCACTCCGGATACTCTATCGCAAACAAACAAACAAGCATACAATAAGTACTCATCTAATGCACAGGTAAAACTCAAATAAGAGATCTAACCATAAGATTCAACTTAAGAACTCCGGTTGGCAAAAAGAATCAAATCGAACGAAGCAACGAAAGTCAAACGGCAAAAGAAAACAACTTCGTTCTAGTAATCTGGATCTAGGGCAAGTTTTATAGTAGCAAAATCTTGTTTAAGTTGGTTAAACGGATAGAGGGTTTCGAGACGAAACTCTAGGCGCTTGAATCGCCTGATTCCGATAAACGAGCGAAAAGTTATACTAAAACGAAAATCGGATCAGGAATCGCGATCAGAAAAATCGCGGATTTAATCCGAGAAAAGAAAACGACGAACGGATTAACGAACGAACGTTCGTTATCCAGATCTAAACGATGAACGTGTTCGTTTAAACAAACAAACGAGCGAACGCCCGCTATTTAACCTAGACCGAAAAAACCGATCTAAAAAAACGAAAACTAAAAAAACCGACGGAAAACCGTTCGGTTTTCTAAAACCGATGGCACGGAAGTCGAGGCGCGGCGAACCTCGGCGTCCGGCGGTCGCGGCGGCTAGGGGCTGGGCGGCTAAGGTTTCTCCCGGGGGGGCTGGGCCGGCTTATAAAGCCCCTACGGGCCGGGAGTCCGGGGCCGGGAGTCCTAGTCGGACACGGCCCGTAGGTTGGTTCCTCCTTTTTTTAAATAGTTACGCTCGGAAGAAAAATAAAAAGAAATACTAAACGGATTCCAAAAATCCCGAAATAAATTTTCCCGGGCTTCTAAAATCAAGCCTGACAAAGTGAACATTTATTTGGGCCCTAAATGCAATTTTGAAAAACGCAAATTTTTCCTAAATTCAAAAAAAACACCGAAAAACTCCGGAGTAAAATCTTATTTGATTTCATTATTAAATCCTCAATATTTCCGTATTTTGGGAAAGTCATTTTATTCCCTCTCTCATATTTTTGTAATAGAAATAATTGATGATAAAATAAATAAAATCAAATGATCTTATTCTCAAAATTTGAGAAAACTCAAATATGAAAATAACGAAATCCCCAACTCTCTCCGTGGGTCCTTGAGTTGCGTAGAATTTTTCTAGGATCAACCAAAATGCAAAATAAAATATGATATGCAATGATGATCTAATGTATAACATTCCAAATTAAAAATTTGGGATGTTACACTTGTCGGCTTGTGATCCTGCCATGGTTAGCAGCAATAGAAACACACAAGAATATGATCCTACAGACTACTAGGAAGTGGTGCTAGTGTGTCACAAATCCGTCAAGCGAATCTCAAAATCTTACCAGTTCTTACCAAGCAGCAGGTGGTGATCGGCAACTGTTGTAGTCAAAACTCGCAGATGCTTGGATAGAGTGATTGCCAGGGAGAGTCAAACGCACGACGTAGATGTATGTGGAGCTGGGAAGGCTTATAATATGGTAGCAAAAAGGGTCTGCAATAATCAATTCAGAGATGCAAAGTTGAATAAATGCTCAAAGACGGTACTGTGCTGGTCCTAGGCTAGATCGTACTAGAGACGCGAGCCTAGAACACGAACAAAATCACGACGTGACACGTAAACAAGGGAGGAGCACTCTCTGAATTTTTTCATTTTTTTCACTTTTTCCCTCTTTTTTTTGCTCCGCAACAATTTTTTCAAATAAAGTCTACAAATGGTCTAAAAACTGCCTAGCCAGAATTTTCCAAACTTAGGTTTTTTTAAATTGGAACTATTTTTCTACTGCGGGCAGCACGGAATTTCGGGATCCCTACTCTATCACAACTCGGGGTATCGTGTGATCTGGAAATTGACAACAGAGTAATAAATACTGGACTCGGACTAGGACTGGTGGCGGAGATGAATCTGGTGGAACTCGGACTGGTGGTTGTATATGGCGATGCTATATCTAGACTCGGATTGGTGGTGGTATATGGCGATGGTATATGTGGACTCGGATTGGAGGTTTTATATCGATGGTATATGTGGACTCGGATTGGTGGTTGTATATGGCAGTGGCGATGTATATGATGGGGTGGTGGTATATGGCAATGATGATGACGATGGTGCGGCGGCGGCGTGACAACCTGTGAACAGAACTCGAAACTCTAAGGGACTAGACGCTAAGACCAGCAACTCGACAAGATGATGCAACCGCAAACTCAACAAAGCAAAACTCTAAAAAGACTATGCAAAGACTCATATTGGTTCGGATATGATGAACTAGCCCTAATTTTTTTTGGCTTTTTCGTGGACTATAGGTATGAAAAACAGACTCGACCTAAACTACAAAAAACTGTAAAATCTCACCGAGCAACCTAGAAATATGATACCATTTGATAGAGGCAAAGGTGTCCCGATGTTTCGATGAGATGGTGGATGTCGTTTTCTGTGGGAGTCGACCTTAACGATCCGACTATGAATGTGTGAGACGTCGCGCCTTAGCAATTGCTAAACCAACTTCCGAGGGGTTATTGACCACGCCGGAGCACGATCAACCTGACCACGAGGGTCTGTTTCCTGCGAGCAAACGAAGAACAAGTAAGAAATTGAGATTGCAATCTAGATATTGCAAATATAAGAGGAAAGCTTTATTAATGAAGGTGGGGTTCTGTGACGCCTTTGTCTGGTCGTTGAACACAAACGAAGTACGCGAAGTTGCAGCTATGGTGAACTTTTAATCTAAACAAAACCCAAAGTCTAAACGGTGCCCTAAGGGCTATATATATGGAGGAAGAGGGGAGGAATTTCGTGGCCCTTGGGGAGGGTCTGAAACCAACCCTATCTCTTGTTTTCCCACACATACGGACTCTAAAAACAACCTATAATTATGTATTTCGAAATTACATGGGCCTGGCCCAATAATAAGGTGACGCAACACTTATAATAGCCTCTGGACGAAAATTATGAAGTGCCATCTTGTATATTTCGGCCAAGGCTTCGTGCACTCATTATGGTGGCTTCAAAGTCCTAAAATCATCACTTGAAACTCCGTTCTTGTTTCCCTTGTGATGCCATCAACTCCATGCTTGTTCTTGCTCCAATGTTCATCCTTCGCCAAGCTAGGCCCTTCATTTGTAAGGAAAACAAATGTATCCAATTTAGGTAGCATCATATTCTCATGAACATTAGAATCATTACCAAGAAACGAAAGTACCTGATAATTTAATTGGCGTGTGCGAGCTCTAGTAATTGGTCCAGTATGTATAACAGCAGAGGTTGTGGGTGTAACAATGGTACTGATGTCCTCATCAGGGGTCATGAAGATCTTGCCGGAGGGGACCGCTTCGACCTCTGCTCCGGTCGCCAGAGCATCGTAGTCAACATGCTGCAGCTAGAGCTCGAGAGGCCCCCTTGACGACATCACTTCAGCGAAGAACCGCGGGAAGTGGATCCAAGATCTTGGAGGCATCGGCGCCCATAGCACAAGCTCACGCGAGGAATCTGTGGCATGGATTCCAGGAGCAATGGCACGCATCGCCATCACGCGGCGACCACGGGCGCGGCGCGGGCGGTGCCGCTCGTCGCTCTCTCCTCCCGCGCCCCCGGCTTGGGTGTACAAGGGTAGCGGATACCCCAGAGGAGGCTGCTCGCACCAAGGCCTCGTCACCACCTGCATCACCCCTTCGTCACGATGATGGACCGGCCTCTTCTTCGGTGGAAGCGGCCCTGGATCATCGCGGGAAACCTTTCCTTTCTCTTCAGCAGAAAATCTTTGGATGGGCGCCATTGTTGCTAGCAGAGGAGCAAGGAGGGAGAAGCAGGCGAATCACGGAGAGATGGGCGGCGGGGGCTTTGCCCCCTCCCCATTTATAGCGGAAGAAGGCCAACCGGCGCCTCCCATGATCACAGGTAATGATGGTTTTCCTTGCATGTCGCAGGGACTTGTCAAGTCGAGCAGTTGCCGAGGCAGCATGGGGAAGCGGAGACGCCCACGTCCAATCAACCGCCACACGTCGACCAAGGCCGCAGGCTTTTGGGTCCCGCGGCGCTCCGCGCTTGACCTTCGGCTTCGCCGTAAAGTGAAACCCGAGCGCAACTTGGGCCCAGGGGCTACTGTCGGCGTTCTGGGAACGGGGGTCCCCAGACTTGCCTACCTGCGGCCTACGGCATGGTTATGCTGCAGGCCGGTATGGCCCATCTTCGTCAACAAGGCATTCAAGACCCTCGCGAGGGGCCAAGCTTTGCAAGGCGGACGACGCAAGACCTCCTTAGGAGCGGCCTCACCATGCTGCCTCGCGAGGAGCGGAGAAATCAAGGCGGGGCAAACCTCGCGAGGCTCTCGTGATGTGAGCCATGACGATCAAGATCAGGCAGGCGCCAGCATGCGCAGCATCCTTGTTTCCTCTTTGGTGCTAAGGATGCAAGCGCAGGCGGGAGTACCGAGGCATCAAGCAAAGGTTTCCATATCAGTGCAACGAGACCATGACCAGCCGGACGGCAAGACGGAGGTCAACCGTGGAGCCCAAGACGGCGTCATCAGCAGAGCCTTTCGCAGGCAAAGACCGCTTTTGTCAAGATAAGATGTACTAGCTGTCCCCTTTCAAATTGGCCATTGTTGGCTCCCTTCCCCCTCAATATTTGGGGAGAGGACTAGGGCCTATATAAGTAGAACTAGCCACCACAATAGGGGCATCTGATCTTCAGCCAATCCTTAGCCACACACTGAGCACAAGAACACCCAAACCTCAGGAGGCTGCTCTTCCCCTTGTACTGTTCTTCATCCGCCCTAGAGGCAATCCACCACCACACTGGAGTAGGGTATTACGCCACAACGGTGGCCCGAACCAGTATAAATCTTGTGTCTTTGTGTTGCGAGTTCATCGAGTTCGTCCGCGAGATCTTAGCGAGCTAGGGCGTAGATCAGTAGGAAAGAAATCTTCGCGCGCACCCCGGTGTTCGAACCTTGAGGGTTTTTCCGGAACTCGTGATTCGACATAGTTAAGGGTGAGGTGACGATGTGTGTTGGAAGTGATTCCAAGGTTGATAAGATCACCATCGCACACTCCCTATACCTTCGGGATTAGTGTTGGACCTAAATAAATGTTATTTGGTGTTTGCGTTGAGGATGAATATGATTGGATCATGTTTATTGTGATATAGTTATTCATTTAAGTCGGAGGCTAATTGTTGTTCTATTTACAAGAATAAAACCTTCTATGGTCATACATCCAATGTAAATTGTTTATTGAATCTCGATCGTAGTGATACACATATTCATCATATTGATGCCAAAAGATGCAAAGTTGATAATGATAGTGCAACATATTTTTGGCACTGTCGTTTAGGTCATATTGGTGTAAAGCGCACGAAGAAACTCCATTCGGATGGAATTTTGGAATCACTTGATTATGAATCGTTTGATACTTTTCGAACCATGCCTCATGGGTAGGATGGCTAAAACTCCGTTCTCCGGAACAATGGAGCGAGCCAATGATATATTGGAAATAATACATACTGATGTATGTGGTCCGATGAGTGTTGAGGCACGCAACAGGTATCATTATTTTCTGACCTTCACAAATGATTTGAGCATATATGGGTATATCTACTTAAAGAAACACAAGTCTGAAACATTTGAAAAGTTCAAAGAATTTCAGAGTGAAGTGGAGAATCATCATAACAAGAAAATAAAGTTTCTACGATCTGATCACGGAGGCGAATATTTGAGTTACGAGTTCAGCCTCCATTTAAAACAATGTGGAACAGTTTCACAACTCAAGCCACCTGGAACACCACATGGTGTATCCAAACACCGTAACTGTACTTTATTAGATATGGTATGATCTATGATGTCTCTTACCGATTTACCACTATCGTTTCGGGGTTATGCATTAGGGAAGTTGCATTCACGTTAGGGCACCATCTAAATCCGTTGAGATGACACCATATGAACTATGGTTTGGCAAGAAACCTAAGCTGTCGTTTCTTAAAGTTTGGGGTTGCGATGCTTATGTGAAAAAGTTTCAGCCTGATAAGCTCGAACCCAGATCGGAGAAGTGTGTCTTCATAGGATGCATAAAAGAAATTGTTGGGAAGATCCGAAGGCAAGATCTTTGTTGCTAAGAATGGATCCTTTCTAGAGAAGGAGTTTCTCTCGAAAGAAGTGAGTGGGAGGAAAGTAGAACTCTATGAGGTAGATGTACCTTCTCTCGAATTAGAAAGTTGCTCATCACAGAAAACCGTTTCCGTGATGCCTACACCAACAAGAGAGGAAGCTAATGATAATGATCATGAAACTTCAGATCAAGTTACTACCAAACCTCGTAGGTCAACCAGGGCACGTTCCGCACCAGAGTGGTATGGTATTCATGTTCTGGAAGTCAGGTTACTAGACCATGACGAACCTACGAACTATTAGGAAGTGATGATGAGCCAAGATTCCGCAAAATGGCTTGAGGCCATGAAATCTGAGATAGGATCCATGTATGAGAACAAAGTGTGGACTTTGGTCGACTTGCCCAATGATCGGCAAGCCATTGAGAATAAATGGATCTTCAAGAGGATGGCGTAGGGTGATGGTAGTGTTACTATCTATAAAGCTCGAATTATCGCAAAATGTTTTCAACATGTTCAAGGTGTTGACTATGATGAGATTTTCTCACTCATAGCGATGCTTAAGTCTGTCCGAATCATGTTAGCAATTGTCGTATTTTATGAAATCTGGCAAATGGATGTCATAACTGCATTCCTTAATGGATTTCTTAAAGAAGAGTTGTATATGATGCAACCAAAGGTTTTTGTCAATCCTAAAGGTGCTAAAAAAGTGTGCAAGCTCAGTGGTCCATCTATGGAACTGGTGCAAGCATCTCGTAGTTGGAATATACGCTTTGATGAGTTGATCAAAGCATATAGTTTTATATAGACTTGCGGTGAAGCCTGTATTTACAAGAAAGTGAGTTGGAGCACTACAGCTTTTCTGATAAGTATATGTGAATGACATATTGTTGATAAAAAATGATGTAGAATTTTCTGGAAAGCATAAAGGAGTGTTTGAAAGGAGTTTTTCAAAGAAAGACCTCGGTGAAGTTGCTTACATATTGAGCATCAAGATCTATAGAGATAGATCAAGACGCTTGATAAGAATTTCAATGAGTACATACCTTGACAGGATTTTGAAGGAGTTCAAAATGGATCGGTCATAGAAGGAGTTCTTGCCAATATTATAAGGTGTGAAGTCGAGTAAAGACTCAAAACCCGACCATGGCTGAAGATAAAGAGAGAATGAAAGTCATTCCCTATGCCTCAGCCATAGGTTCTATAAAGTATGCCATGTTGTATACCAGACCTATTGTGTACCTTGCCATGAGTTTGACAAGGAGGTACAATAGTGATCCAGGAGTAGATCACTGGACAGCGGTCAAAATTATCCTTAGGTACCTAAAGAGGACTAAGGAAATGTTTCTCGGTTATGGAGGTGACAAAGAGTTCGTCGTAAGGAGTTACGTCGTTGCAAGCATTGACACTGATCCGGATGACTCTGAGTCTCAATCTGGATACATATTGAAAGTGAGAGCAATTAGCTAGAGTAGCTCCGTGCAGAGAATTGTAGACATAGAAATTTTCAAAATACATACCGATCTGAATATGGCAGACCCGTTGACTAAACTTCTCTCGCAAGCAAAACATGATCACACCTTGGTACTGTTTGGGTGTTAATCACATAGTGATGTGAACTAGATTATTGACTATAGTAAACCCTTTGGGTGTTGGTCACATGGCAATGTGAACTATGGGTGTTAATCATATAAAGATGTGAACTATTGGTGTTAAATCGCATGGCGATGTGAACAAGATTATTGACTCTAGTGCAAGTGGGAGACTGAAGGAAATATGCCCTAGCGGCAATAATAAAGTTGTTATTTTATATTTCCTTATATCATGATAAATGTTTATTATTCATGCTAGAATTGTATTAATCTGAAACTTGATACATGTGTGGATACATAGACAAAACACCGTGTCCCTAGTAAGCCTCTACTAGACTACCTCGTTAATCAAAGATGGTTAAGTTTCCTAACCATAGACATGTGTTATCATTTTATGAATGGGATCATATCATTAGCAGAATGATGTGATGGACAAGACCCATCCATTAGCATAGCATATTGATTGTTCAGTTTTATTGCTATTGCTTTCTTCATGTCAAATACATATTCCTTCGACTATGAGATTATGAAACTCCCGGATACCGGAGGAATACCTTGTGTGCTATCAACCGTCACAACGTAACTGGGTAATTATAAAGATGCTCTACAGGTATCTTTGAAGGTGTTTGTTGGGTTGGCATACATCGAGATTAGGATTTGTCACTCTGAGTATCGGAGAGGTATCTCTGGGCCCTCTCGGTAATGCACATCATAATAAGCCTTGCAAGCAATGTGACTAATGAGTTAGTTAATGGATGATGTCCTACGGAACGAGTAAAGAGACTTGCCGGTAACGAGATTGAACTAGGTATAAAGATACCAACGATTGAATCTCGGGCAAGTAACATACCGATGACAAAGGGAGTAACGTATGTTGTCATTACGGTTCGACCGATAAAGATCTTTGTAGAATATGTGGGAGCCAATATGAGCATCCAGGTTCCGATATTGGTTATTGACCGGCGAGATGCCTCGATCATGTCTACATAGTTCTTGAACCCGTATGGTCCACACGCTTAACGTTCAATGACGATTTTGTATTATATGAGTTATGTGATTTGGTGACCTAGTGTTGTTCGGAGTCCCGGAAGAGATCACGAAATGGTCAAGAGGTAAATATTGATATATAGGACGATGGTATTCAGACATCAGAAGTGTTTCGGGATGCACCGGGTACTTATCGGGTCACTAGAAGGGGTTCCGGGCACCCCTGGCAAAAGATACTGGCCTTATGGGCCAAGAGGGGAAACACACCATCCACAAAGGGGCTGGTGCGCCCCTCCCATATGGGCTGGACAAATTGGAGAAGGAAAGGGGAAGGAGGAAAGGAAAAACGGAATAGGATTCCCCCTTCCCCATCTTCCCTTCCTACTCCGAATAGGAATAGGAAAGGGGAGAGGCCGAATTGGGAGGCGCCCAAGTAGGATTCCTCCTACTTGGGGCGCCCGCTTGGCTACCTCTCCTCCCCTCCAGCCTATATATATGAAGGGGGGCACCGCTAGAACACACATGAATCATTGTTAGCCGTGTGCGGCACCCCCCTCCACGGTTTACGCCTCTGGTCATATTCACGTAGTGCTTAGGCGAAGCCCTGCACGGATCACTTCACTATCACCGTCACCACGCCGTCGTGCTGACGGAACTCTCCCTCGACACTTTGTTGGATCAAGAGTTCGAGGGACGTCATCGAGCTGAACATGTGCAGAACTCAGAGGTGCCGTATATTTTGTGCTTGATTGGTCAGAACGAGAAGAAGTTTGACTACATCAACCGCGTTGTCAAACGCTTCCGCTTTCAGTCTACGAGGGTACATGGACACACTCTCCCCCTCTCGTTGCTATGCATCTCCTAGATAGATCTTGCATGAGCGTAGGATAATTTTTGAGATTGCATCCTACATTCCCCAACAAGAACTATTGATCAAGCTGAATTGCTATTGAATAATATATTGATTAATGAAAATGATTGGACACTTCTTGAACCCACTCCAAAGCCAACTCCAAAGAAAAGGGGTATTATATTTCTCAGTCCTGAAGATATGCAAGAGGCAAAGAAATCTATGAAAGGAAAAGGTATTAAAGATGAAGATGTTAAGAATCTACCACCTATTGAAGAAATACATGGTCTTGATAACCCGACACAGGTAGTCGAGGTAAACTCTCTCCGTAGATTTCATGAAGGTGATATCCCTCATAATAAGTCTGCTAGACAATGCTTGGATGAGTTTGATAATTTTATTGTTAAAAAGGAAAGTTTCAATGCTTATGTTAGTAGACAATTGAAACATAATGCTAACATGATTGATCACTTGAGTAATTATATGAATAGAATTGTTAATGATCTTAAGCTTATTAGTAAACATGCTTCCATGGTTACAACTCAAGTAGAACAAGTACTTAAGGCTCAAGATGAATTTCTTAATGAGTTGAATAGTAAGAATAATGATAATGTTGTTAGGGTTATGACTAGAGGTGGTAAAATGACCCAGGAACCTTTGTATCCTGAGGGCCATCCTAAGAGAATTGAGTAGGATTCTTAGAGAACTAATACTGATGCACCTAGTCCTCGCTCTAAAAAGAAAAAGAAAACTGATAGGACTTTGCATGCTAGTGAACCTGCTATAGACACACCTGAGAATCCCAATGATATTTCTATTTCTGATGCTGAGACACGGTCTGGTAATGAACATGAACCTAGTGCTAATGCTAATGATGATGTTCATGTTGATGCTCAACCTAGTAATGATAATGATGTAGAGATTGAACCTGTTGTTGATCTTGACAACCCACAATCAAAGAATCAACGTTATGATAAAAGAGACTTTGTTGCTAGGAAGCATGGTAAAGAAAGAGAACCATGGGTTCAGAAACCCATGCCCTTTCCTCCTAATCCATCCAAGAAAAAGGATGATGAGGATTTTGAGCGCTTTGCTGAAATGATTAGACCTATCTTTTTTTCATATGCGGTGACTGATATGCTTAAAATGCCTCCTCCTTTTACTAAGTATATGAAAGATATTGTTACTAATAAAGAAAGATACCGGAAGCTAAAATTTCCACCATGCTTGCTAATTATACTTTTAAGGGTGGAATATCAAAGAAACTTGGAGAACCAGGAGCACCCACTATACCATGCTCCATTAAAAGAAACTATGTTAAAACTGCTTTATGTGATCTCGGAACTGGTGTTAGTGTTATGCCTTTCTCTTTGTATCGTAGACTTGATTTGAATAAGTTGACATCTACTGAAATTTCCATGCAAATGGCTAATAAATCAACTGCTATACCCATCGGTATTTGTGAGGATGTGCCTGTTGTGGTTGCAAACATTACTATTCTAATGAACTTTGTTATTCTTGATATTCCCGAGGACGATAGTATGTCGATTATTCTTGGTAGACCATTTTTAATACTGCATGGGCTGTTATTGATTGCAACAAAGGCAATGTCACTTTTCATGTTAATGGTAATGAGCATACGGTACACTTTCCGAAGAAACAACCTCAAGTTCATAGTATAAATTCTATTGGAAAATTTTCAACTAGTACTATTGGAGGTTTTGAATTCCCTATTCCTACGGCCAAAAAGAAATATGATATTCTTATTGTTGGGGAAATTCAAAATTAGTATTTTATGTCTGTTTTCTGAATTATCCATGCAATAGAAAATGT
>NC_053024.1:244566633-244581340 GCF_003073215.2 Triticum urartu | reverse complement strand
GAAGGGAATCTCATAACTTAAAGCCGAGAATGGCAATAGTCCTCGCGTTAGAGGACTCCAGGGTGTTACAACACTCCACCACTATGAAAGATCTCGTCCCAAGATCTAGGACTGGAAGAACTCCGGATGTTCGGAACAGAGGTAGTCCTCGCGTTCCCAGGTGGCTTCTCGGTCGGAATGGTGTGACCACTTCACTTTCAGGAATTTGATTGACTTGTTGCAACGGGATAGCAACAGGATGCTCATGATAAGACAGGTCTTCTTGGAGATCAATCTCTTTGAAGTTGATTGTGAGCTTCGGAGTCTTGAAGCACTTGCGAAACTGTGGCACGTGAAACACATCGTGCACATTTGCGAAGTTGGACGGAAGCTCAAGTTGATAGGCGAGATCGCCTCTTTTGCCAATGATCTTGAAAGGACCCACGTATCTAGGGGCAAGCTTCCCTTTGATACCGAAGTGACGAGTGCCTTTCATTGGAGAGACGCGGAGGTAGACATGGTCTCCGATCTCTAAACCCAAGTCACGGTGCTTGCCATCATAGTAACTCTTTTGGCACAATTGCGCGTGTCGGTGTCAAAACCGGCGGATCTCGGGTAGGGGGTCCCGAACTGTGTGTCTAAGGCGGATGGTAACAGGAGGCAGGGGACATGATGTTTTACCCAGGTTCGGGCCTTCTTGATGGAGGTAAAACCCTATGTCCTGCTTGATTATACATGATAATATGGGTATTACAAGAGTTGATCTACCACGGGATCGGTCAGGCTAAACCCTAGAAGCTAGCCTATGGTATGATTATGTGTTGTCCTAAGGACTAAAACCCTCCGGTTTATATAGACACCGGAGGGGGCTAGGGTTACACAAGGTCCGTTACAAAGGAGGAAATATACATATCCGGATTTCCTAGCTTGCCTTCCACGCCAAGTAGACTCCCATCCGAACACGGGACGAAGTCTTCAATCTTGTATCTTCATAGTCCAACAGTCCGGCCAAATGATATAGTCCGGCTGTCCGGAGACCCCCTAATCCGGGACTCCCTCAGTAGCCCCTGAACCAGGCTTCAATGACGATGAGTCCGGCGCGCAGTGTTGTTTTCGGCATTGCAAGGCGGGTTCCTCCTCCGAATACACCATGGAAGAATTTGAATAGAAGGATAGTGTCCGACCCAGCTAAATAAGTTCCATATACCACCATAGAGAGAACAATATTACCACAAATCTAATCTGCTGACACGTTTTGGCAGCATGACATCACGCCACGGCCTGGTAATTATTTGAACCATTTTTCTTTAACCAGCCCCGCACATAACGCGAGGTGGTTTCTTGACACGTCTTGTCAAAGCAGAGATCGTGTTCCCCTTATTACGGGATGCTTATCAATACGGACGTGGATAACCCAACCGCGCTATCAATTATGGCGCTTGGGGGATAAGCGAGTTTTACCAGGCTAGTGGGGGCGCATAGTTTAATCCGCCCTTCTAAAGGGATAAGATCTCAACTTTTTCTACCCACGCCTTCTTCCTCCTTGCTCATCCATTCTCGCGCACTCGAGCTCCAGCGCCCAATTCCTCATCCTCCTCCTCAACTCTCTCCAAACATGTCCGGAGAGGGAGGCAAGTGGATGGCCTCCTCTGTCATGGAGGGGCACATCAAAAAGTTACGTGGAGCCGGATACTTAGCCAAGGACATCGCGCACCGGCTGCCAGCCGTGGGACCTCACGAAAGGGTGGTTTTGCTCCCCCACTTCGTCTGCGGATTGGGGTTTCCCCTCCATCCATTCGTCCAAGGCCTCATGTTCTACTACGGGCTGGACTTTCATGAGCTGGCCCCGAATTTCATCCTCAACATCTCGGCGTTCATCGTCGTGTGCGAGGCTTTCCTCCGCATCTGGCCCCACTTCGGCCTATGGCTGAAGACCTTCAATATCAAGCTGAAGGTTGTAGGCGGCCAACAAGCGGAATGCGGCGGAGCCATGGTGGGCAAAATGCCCAATGTTGCATGGCTCGAAGGCTCCTTCATGGAGACCGTAAAGGGGTGGCAATCGGGGTGGTTCTACATCACCGAGCCACGTGACACCAACTGGGTGGCAGCCCCTGAGTTTCGATCTGGAATCCCCACGCGGCTCACTTCCTGGAAGGAGAAGGGCCTGTCCTGGGGTTCATCGGTGGAGCTGGACGGACTCCAGAAGAGTATCCGGAACATGGCAAGCAAGAAACTTAAGCTTTTCAACATAGTCCAGGTCATGCTCTTCCGCCGGATCCTCCCATGTAAACAATGGGATTTCAACTTATGGGAGTTCGACCCGGCCCGGCACCAGACTCTAAGTGAGCTCTTCGACACAACGCACAAAGACGTCTGGAGGGTGCTATTCATGGGTGCCAATGTCCCTCCCTCTCTCACCGAGGACCGCGGGCTAAGCGCAAAGCGCCCTGCGAATCCGGTAAGTTCTGTACATCTGGTAGGATATTTATTTCCCATAGCTTAACCATGTGCGGGGTCTAAGCTCCCATGCCTTTGACAGGACTGGGTGGAGGCATCGGAGCAGATTGACTGTCCGGCCCCTCTGCCCGAAGACACTGCGGACGCTCTCCTGGCAGAGATGGTAACTCCGGCTCCTTGTGAGGTGCCGGATAAGGCCAAGAAGAAGGGCAAGGAAACCCGAAAGAGTTACCGGCGCCAGGTGGTATCGGACTCATCGTCCGATAACTCCGCGATGCACTCCTCCCATGAAAACGAGGAGGAAGATGAAGATGCTCCCCCTCTAGCCGGGGGAGACAAGAAAAGGAAGGCCGCCCCAACCGGGGAGGCCGAAGGGTCCAAGAAGTGAAGGACTCTTCTTCCGGACTGCTCCACCACCGCCGCCGAAGGCGAAGACGAGTGGCTGCTCAGGGCCAAGCCCCTGGCGAAGTCGTAAGTATTTGGATACCAGAGTAACTCATAGCATACCTTTGTCGCACTGCTTCTCCTAACGCCGAATATGATTATGCAGACCACCCCAAGCCTGTATCGACGTATCCTCGTCGGGCGGTTCCATGGACTCGTCGGATATGGATAGCGATCCACTTCCGACCGCCTCCTCCCCTTGCCCTACAGACAATGTCGAGGTATTCTCTTAAGGGGCACCGAGCCGGGGGGAGACAGTCCTGGAGGCGCCTCAAGGCGACCTTCCGGACTCGAGGAGCAAAGGGAGCAAGACTCCTGGGGGCTCCAAGTTCGGCTCTCAGCCGAACACCGCACCAGAACCTCCAGTGGTTCCGGACTCGGGCAGGCGGCCCCCTTCCAAAAGGGGCAAGACACTTTTGCCAGTGACCTCTGTCCATCCAGAGGCACCGAACAACGTATTGGGAGCGCTTCGAGGCACTTCCATCGACGAAGAACACCGCACTATTATGAGTGCGGTGATCAAGAAGGTTCAGTCTTCCAAGAGCGGACTGACTGAAGCCTGTGCCAGCCTTCTAATAGGCTTTGAGGTAAGTATTGAAATATAGGAAAAATATTACCGCATAGACAGTAGCCCCTGATGCTCTGTTTGGTGTTCACAAAGAAAAACCGAATAGAGGATCAAATAAAATATGCAGGAGTCTAATATAAGTATGTCTGTATGCGTATGCAGGCTTCGCTGCTGACCTCTGTCGCACTGACTGCAGAGGTCGCCGTACTAAAGCAGGACCTCGAGGGGTCCGAGAAAGAGCTCGGCCTTGCTAAGAGGCAGCTCGAGGAGAACAAAGGTAAGTAATACCTTGTCTATATATGTAAAAGAAAATGTGGTTGCGAAATGACAGGATCATCATGAATGTGCCAGGGGCCACAACCGAGGTGGCGACCCTAAAGCAAGCGCTATCCGAGGCCGAAGACAAAGTGGCCAAGGAGTGCACCTAGCGGGAAAAGCATGAGGCACGGGTGCGCGATGTGCAGCAAGAGCTCCAGGCTCTCGTGACGAAGCACGAGGCATTGGAGCTTGACTCGAAGACGCGAGAGTCTGAGCTTGCCGCCGCCCTCAAGAGCGCAAAGAATGCCAAGGCCGAAGCCCAAAAATCCCTCCAGGAGATTGAAGCGATGAGGAAGATAGCGGCGTGTAAGGCATTCAATATGCAAAGCAAGCATGTGCAAGTAAATTACTTGTTACTTACCCAAGTCCAGAGCTCTCCAGGAGCATTCATAGATTTGCCCCGCAGCGTGTCGGATGCCGCAAAATATTACCAGGCCGAGGAGGGAAGCTCGATGGAGAAGTTGTTCAAGGCGGCCTGTGAGCGACCAGCTGAAGCAACTGGTCGAGCTGCACAAGGCGGCCGAACAGGCCATGAAGGGCTTTATAGTCCGGATGTGGCCTGGCGAAGCCCTTCCCCACAGCTACTTCGGCCTGGTGAGGCGGCTTGTGGATGCCTCCCCACGGCTGGAAGTCATTAAGCGGTCGGTCTGCATCGAAGGAGCATGCCGGGCTTTTGCCCGTGCAAAGGTGCACTAGGCCAAGATGGACGCCAAGAAGCTGGTGAAGGAGGGGCCACCGCAGGGCATGGAGCATCGCCACCCCGAGATGTATTATGAGGGTGTCCTGAAGGGTGCACGTCTTGTAGCGGACAAGTGTGCGAAAGATGTAATAGTTGAATGAACTTGCTCGTGTGATCCTGTATTATGAAAACTTGTTCATATGCGCTATGCAATGCATGTTTGAATTTAAAATATTACCTTCTGTTTGGCTGTTTATCAAATCTGAGAGATGGCTAGTCGTCGGCTTCTGCCCCCATGTCACGAGTGCTGAGGTGTTCGGGATAAACCTGAGCACTCTTGTTCCCATTTTTGGGTCCTTCGAGGGAGGTGCTCAGCACAACGAACAAGACAATCGGACTATAATGCTTTATCACTCTCACTTGGCCATAGAATCCTATAATTTTAAATTTTGGCGAAGCCCCTAGTATTCGGAAGGCCGAATTCGGGGCGCTATACACGCCTTAAGCCGGACAAAACCGACTCCTCTCTCTAAGCGGCATAAGTCCTTAGGGACTCGAAACCTCTCGAACAGCGACCAGTCTCTTGCCTTATCATGACTGTCAGTTTTAGCTTTCTCTACTGAGGTGCTTAGCCCAGCTGAACCGGGGCACAATCGCAGTAGTTCTCTTAGTGCTACCTTAGCCGATATAGCGGAACCTAAGGTACGAAAACATGGGAGCCGAGCAAACCCAACTATTGACCCAAGACATGATTCGGAGCTGATGCATATAATGCTATAAATTCGGGGTGCGGAACTGTCAAAGTGTTCGGACTTCTCACACCATATTATGGGGTACGCTTAAGCCCCTGGCGTATTGGCCGTACCAGAGTGTACAGGTGCTGAATGTCATGAATGAACATATATATAAGAGGAATAGAGAATGCGATAATAGTCTAGTGCTGTGCATTGTTTATTCAAAAAGGTGCGTAAAGCAGAATGATACAAGTAGTGCGATAAGAAAAAAGTAGGACTATTTGACATGTCCCTTCCAAGGGCAAGCTGAGGAATAGTATTAAAGCAAATATTTCACTCGTTATCGTAATCCACCTGGGAGTTCCGTGGTGCGACGTAGCTTTCTGCCTCCTTGGTTTGCTGCATCATGTGTCCGGCAATCATACTGCCGGACAGGGTTTCCAGAGATTAAAGTCCTGAAAGAGAGAAAAATAACAAAGCGGGAAGCCCCTAGTGCGGTTTAGAGCCGCGTCTTGGGGCGTGCCGTAGTCGTGCCCCCCTCCCCAGCTGTGCCCATGGTATTTTTAATTGATAATTATGTACACGGGGCACGGATTTTGCCGTTTGGCTGGGACTGGGGTGGGGGCCGCATTGCTATGCGAGCTCGGAACGTGCCAGGTGGTCTTGCTGCCGATTACTCCGGGCGCGCTTGAAGGAGGTCGGGTCTTTAATCGCCGAACTGGTGGATTGCCTTAAGAGGGTGCATTGTGCTTCTGCTGCGAGGGTCATAGTGTGCTCCTCCATGCGAAGAGAGCGCTCTGTGTTTCCATTGACTGTGATGACCCCCCGAGGTCCTGGCATCTTGAGCTTGAGGTACGCATAATGCGGTACCGCATTGAATCTCGCAAATGCGGTTTGCCCGAGCAGATCATGATAGCCACTGCGGAACGGGACTATATCGAAGATTAACTCCTCGCTTCGGAAGTTATCCGGGGATCCGAAGAGCACTTCCAGCGTGAATGAGCCTGTGCAATGGGCCTCTACACCTGGTATGACGCCTTAAAAGGTTGTTTTTGTGGGTTTGATCCTTGAGGGGTCTATGCCCATTTTGCGCACCGTGTCCTGATAAAGCAGGTTCAGGCTGCTGCCACCGTCCATAAGGACTCGAGTGAGGTGAAACCTGTCGATGATCGGGTCTAAGACCAGTGCGGCGAATCTTCCATGACGGATACTAGTGGGGTGGTCCCTGCGATCTAAGGTGATCGGACAGGAGGACCATGGGTTGAACTTTGGGGTGACTGGCTCCAACGCATATACGTCCCTTAGCGCACGCTTCCGCTCCCTCTTGGGGATGTGGGTTGCGTATATCATGTTCACCGTCCGCACTTGTGGGGGGAACCTCTTCTATCCTCCGGTGTTCGTCTGTCGGGGCTCCTCCTCGTCATCCCTATGTGACCCCTTATCTTTGTTTTCAGCATTTAACTTGCCGGCCTGCTTGAACACCCAACAATCCCTGTTGGTGTGGTTGGCTGGCTTGTCTGGGGTGCCGTGTATTTGACACGAGCGACCGAGTATACGGTCCAAACTGGATGGGCCCGGAGTGCTTCTTTTGAATGGCTTTTTCCGCTGACCGGGTTTAGAGCCTCTGAATCCGGCATTGACTGCCGTATCCTCGGTATTGTCGCTGTTAATGCGGCGCTTATGTTTGTTGCGACGTGACCTGCCATTGCCATCCTTGGTATCTGAAGTACCATGGTTCTTTGATATGTTATTGCTGCGAGCCAGCCAGCTGTCTTCTCCCACGCAAAAGCGGGTCATGAGTGTCGTGAGGGCTGCCATAGATTTTGGCTTTTCCTGGCCAAGGTGCTGGGCGAGCCACTCGTCGTGGATGTTGTGCTTAAAAGCTGCTAGGGCCTGCATCCGGACAGTCGGCGATTTGATTTTTCTTTGCTAGGAACCGTGTCCAGAATTGCCTGGCTGATTCCTCTGGCTACTGAATTATGTGGATCAAGTCATTGGCATCTGGTGGTCGCACATAAGTGCCCTGGAAGTTGTTAAGGAATGCGGCTTCCAGATCTTCCCAACAGCCAATGGATTCTGCTGGTAGGCTGTTCAGCCAATGCCGAGCTGGTCCTTTGAGCTTGAGTGGGAAGTATTTGATGGCGTGTAGATCATCACCGCGGGCCATGTGGATGTGCAGGAGGAAATCCTCGATCCATACCGCAGGATCTATTGTGCCGTCGTATGATTCTATATTTACGGGTTTGAAACCCTCTGGGATTTGATGATCCATTACTTCGTCTGTGAAGCATAGGGGGTGTGCGGCGCCTCTGTACTGGGCTATATCACGACGCAGCTCAAGTGAGTCTTGTCCGCTGTGTTCGGCCCGGCCGGACTTACTTTTATTGTATCCGGCGTGACGATTATCGTCTCGCATAGTGGCGCGCCCTCATGATCCGTAGATTGATCTTGCGTGTTTTGCGTTATACTCCAATACGTTTCGCAGGTCTGGCATATTTCCCCATGTCTTGACATTTTTATTTGAGTGGTGTCGGGGTGCGGGCTGAACTTTTGGCTGGAATGCCTCTTTGTCGCGGCCACGAGGTGGCCGATCAGCCGCGTCATACACTGGAGATGTAGGTTTTGGTGCTTCCTCCTCCAGTCGGGGTAGCAACCTGCGCTTTGGGTAACTCTTGGAGGGGCTTTCGAGTTTATATTCCTCGGCCGCAAGGACTTCAGTCCATCTGTCAGCTAGCAAATCTTGATCAGCTTGAAGCTGCTGTTGCTTTTTCTTAAGGCTATTTGCCGTGGCTATAAGCCGGCGCTAGAAGCGCTCTTGTTCGACGGGATCCTCGGGCACGACGAATTCATCATCGTCGAGGCTTGCCTCGTCTTCGGAGGGAGGCATGTAATTATCATCCTACGCTTCTCCATCTGCTGCTCTCTCGGGAGGGCTCGTTTCTCCATCCTGCTGCCCTAACTCTTGCTAGAGGGGATTGTTGTCATCTTCGGCACTGTCTGGAGTGTTATTATCTCCTTTGCCGGTGTCACTGCTTTTTCTTTGGTGAGACATAGAGCGGCGCCGCTGACGTCGGCGCTTGGGTTGCTTCTTGGAGGGGTCATCCTCCGCTGTCCCGTCGCCATTGCCTTCTTTGGGTGTGTCCACCATATATATCATATGATGAGGTGGCTGTCCAGTGCCCTGTGGGCAGTGGTTCCTCTTCGTCTCCCGCATCGTCGTCCATACCGTCGATGTCTTCGGAGTCGAAGTCGAGCATGTCGGTAAGTCGTCGACAGTGGCTACTAAGTGGGTGGTGGGTGGGCAGCGAATTTCTTCGTCATCCGTATCCCAATCCTGTCGAACATAGTTCGGCCAGGACTCTCCTGACAAGGATAGAGACCTTAATGAGTTCAGTATGTCGCGGAAGGGCGAGTGCTGAAAAATATCTGCGGAGGTAAACTCCATGATCGGCGCCTAATCGGATTCAATAGGAACGGGCGCAGGCGCTTCGGAGAGCGGCGCCTAATCGGATTCGATAGGCACGGGCACAGGCGGTTCGGAGTCCGTGGCCGGTGAGGAATCCAGTAGTTCGGCGTCACGGCTCCCGTGAAGGGTAAGGTTGATACTTGCCTCGATCGCCGATGAGAGTGCGGTCTCTGTGGCGGGGTCTATCCACCCGTCCATGGATGGCGCAACTGGCTCCGAATTGAGGGTCGGAGCGGTTGCTGGCGCGATCTCTGGACACTGTCCGATGGCAGAGCTAAACCAGGCTCATCGCGACCGTGTGGCGCACTAAGCAGGGGCTCAAATCCGTCAAAGATCAAGTCTCCGCGGATATCGGCCGTGTAGTTTAAACTTCCAAACCTGACCTGATGGCTAGGGGCATAACTCTCGATCTGCTCCAGATGACCAGGCGAGTTGGCCCGCAATGCGAAGCCGCCGAATACAAAGATCTGTCCGGGGAGAAAAGTCTCACCCTGGACTCCATCGCTATCAATGACTGAAGGAGCCATCAAGCCTAACGGCGACGACACAGAGGAACTCCCAATGAAAGCACCAATGTCGGTGTCAAAACCAACGGATCTCGGGTAGGGGGTCCCGAACTGTGTGTCTAAGGCGGATGGTAACAGGAGGCAGGGGACACGATGTTTTACCCAGGTTCGGGCCCTCTTGATGGAGGTAAAACCCAACGTCCAGCTTGATTATACTTGATAATATGGGTATTACAAGAGTTGATCTACCACGAGATCAGAGAGGATAAACCCTAGAAGCTAGCCTATGGTATGATTGTGTGTTGTCCTACGGACTAAAACCCTCCGGTTTATATAGACACCGGAGGGGGCTAGGGGTACACAAGGGCGATTAAAAAGGAGGAAATATACATATCCGTATTGCCTAGCTTGCCTTCCACGCCAAGTAGAGTCCCATCCGGACACAGGACGAAGTCTTCAATCTTGTATCTTCATAGTCCAACAGTCCGGCCAAAGGATATAGTCCAGATGTCCGGAGACCCCCTAATCCGGGACTCCCTCAGCGCGGCTTTGAGATTTTCACGGATGACTTTACACATTTCTTCAACCTCTATGATTAAGTCATTGCCAAGAAGTTGGCATTCACCAGTCTCTGACCAATTAAGAGGAGTACGACACTTTCTGCCATAGAGAATTTCGAATGGGGCCTTGCCCGAACTCACTTGGAAGCTGTTGTTGTAGAAACTCGGCATATGGAAGACAATCTTCCCACTTCATACCGAAGTAAATGACACAAGCCCTGAGCATATCTTGAAGGATTTGATTGACTCGCTCGACTTGGCCACTAGTTTGAGGATGGAAAGCTATGCTGAAGCGAATGTTGGTGCCCATGGCCTTCTGGAAGGAGTCCCAGAACTTAGAAGTGAAGATGCTTCCACGATCTAAAGATATCAATTGCGGGAATTCCGTGCAAAGAGACAATCCTGGAGGTGTATAGCTCTGCCAACTGAGCTGCTATGATAGATTCTTTGATTGGTAGGAAATGAGCCACTTTAGTAAGCTTGTCGATGACAACGAATATAGCATCATTTCCATGCTTGGACTTGGGAAATCCAATCACGAAGTCCATTTCAATATGGTCAAACTTCCATTCTGGAATAGCAAGAGGTTGGAGGAGACTAGCTGGCCGTTGGTGTTCTGCTTTCACCCTTCTGCAGACATCACATTCATTCACGAACTGAGCAATTTCTCGCTTCATTCGAGTCCACCAATACGACTGCTTGAGGTCATGGTACATCTTCGTACTTCCAGGATTAATGGATAGAAGGGAATTGTGCGCCTCGTTCATAAGACTTTCCTTAGTTCACCTTTAGGAACCACAATTCGATCCTCGAAGAATAGAGTGTCTTTGTCATCAATGCGATAGCACTTGTATTTGGGTTGGCTCTTGGTGATCCCATTTTTCACCTTCTTCACCATGGAATCAAGAAGTTGTGCCTCACGAATTTGATCTTCCAAAGTAGGAGAGACTTGGAGGTTGGCAAAAAGCCTTGAGGAACAACTTGGAGATTCAGTTTGCGGAAAGCTTCACAAAGTTCCGGTTGGAAGGGCTAAAGAATTAAACTGTTGTAGTAAGCCTTGCTGTTCAAAGCATCTGCAATGACATTGGCCTTTCCTGGAGTATATTCGATACTCGGATTGTATTCTTGAATCATTTCGACCCAACGAGTCTGCCTGAGGTTGAGGTTGGGCTGAGTGAATATGTACTTGAGGCTCTTATGATCTGTGAAGATGTCAACTTTCCTTCCCAACAAGAGATGTCTCCACGTTAATAATGCATGGACAACTGCCGCCAACTCAAGGTCATGAGTGGGGTAGTTCCTTTCGTTGGGCTTCAACTGACGAGAGTTATAGGCCACAACTTTCTTCTCTTGCATTAACACATCACCGAGACCTTGCAGGGAGGCAACACAGAAAACTTCAAATGGCATGGATTCATCAGGAGGAGTCAAGACAAGAGTTGTGACTAACTTCTCTTTGAGGGTGTTGAAAGCAACGTCACACTCAGGCGTCCAGACATACTTGACATGCTTCTGAAGGAGGTTGGAAAGAGGCTTTGCAATCTTAGAGAAATTCTCAACGAATCTTCGACAATAGCTTGCAAGCCCAAGAAAACTGCGGATCTGCTTGACATTCCGAGGAGGCTACCAATTCACAATTGCAGAAACCTTCTCGGGATTAACCGCGATGCCCTTGGCGGAGATAATATGTAACACCCACGATGCGGCTATATCTCCCACGTGTCGGAGCACGACTTAGAGGCATAACCGCATTGTAGGCAATGTCGCAAGAGTGGTAAGCTTTACACATCCCATGGACTGAATAAGAAAGAGGTACATAGTTGGCTTACAATCGCCACTTCACACAATACATAAATATAACATTACAATCATCCAGATACAATCAAGGTCCGACTACGGAACCAAAATAAAGACAACCCCAAATGCGTAAGATCCCCGATCGCCATCGTCCCAACTGGGCTCCACTACTGATCAACTGGAAACGGAACAACATAACGAACACGATCTTCATTGAGCTCCTCCTTGAGCTCGGTTGCGTCACCTGCACAGTATCATCGGCACCTGCAACTGGTTTTGGAAGTAATCTGTGAGTCATGGGGACTCGGCAATCTCACACCCTCTAGATCAAGACTATTTAAGCTTATAGGTAGGGTAAAAGGTATGAGGTGGAGCTGCAGCAAGCACTAGCATATATGGTGGCTAACATACGCAAATGAGAGCGAGAAGAGAAGGTAAAGCACGGTCAAGAATCTATGATCAAGAAGAGATCCTAGACTACTTACGTTCAAGCATAACTCCAACACCGTGTTCACTTCCCGGACTCCGCCGGAAAGAGACCATCACGGCTACACACGCGGTTGATGCATTTTAATTAAGTTAAGTGTCAAATTCTCTACAACCGGACATTAACAAATTCCCGTCTGCCCATAACCGCGGGCACGGCTTTCGAAAGTTCATAACCCTGCAGGGGTATCCCAACTTAGCCCATCACAAGCTCTCATGGTTAACAAAGGATAATCCTTCTCCCGGGACGGCCCGATCAGACTCGGAATCTAGGTTACAAGACATTTCGACAATGGTAAAACAAGACCAGCAAAGCCGCCCGAATGTGCCGACAAATCCCGATAGGAGCTGCACATATCTCGTTCTCAGGGCACACTCGGATGAGACATCCTACGAGTAAAACCAACCCTCAAGTTGCCCCGAGGTGGCCCCGTAGTCTACTCAGTTCGGACCAACACTTAGAGAAGCACTGGCCCAGGGGTGTTAAAATAAAGATGACCCTTGAGTCTAAAGAACCCAAGGGAAGGTGATAGGTTGTTAGTGCAAATGGTAAAACCAAGGTTGGGCCTTGCTGGAGGAGTTTTATTCAAGGCGAAGTGTCAAGGGGTTCCCATTATAACCCAACCGTGTAAGGAACGCAAAATCAAGGAACATAACACCGGTATGACGGAAACTAGGGCGGCAAGAGTGGAACAAAACACCAGGCATAAGGCCGAGCCTTCCACCCTTTACCAACTATATAGATGCATTAATTAAACAAGATATATGGTGATATCCCAAACATATCCATGTTCCAAACATGGAACAACTCCATCTTCACCTGCAACTAACAACGCTATAAGAGGGGCTGAGCAAAGCGGTAACATAGCCAAACAACGTTTTGCTAGGACAAGGTGGGTTAGAGGCTTGACATGGCAACATGGGAGGCATGATATAGCAAGTGGTAGGTATAGCAGCATAGGCATAGCAATAGAGCGAGCAACTAGCAAGCAAATATAGAAGTGATTTCGAGGGTATGGTCATCTTGCCTGCAAAGTTCTCCAGAAGAAGGAAAGCTTGATCCTTGTAAACGTACTCAACGGGTCCTCGATCACGTACTCGTCTCCCGGCTCTACCCAAAGCAAGAACAACAAGCAAAGGGAGACACAATCAACCACGGTGCAATGCACAAGCAACATGATGCAAAACATGGCATGATATGCGGGACGTGATATGCGATGCATATGCATGTTTCGGAAAGGAAATATTGAACCTGGCCTCAACTTGGAAAACCAAGAGTGCCACTGGAAAGAGGAGTTGATTTCGGTCGAAATCGATATAAAGATCACCGGAATCGGATGCACGGTTAGCAAATGACAAGCAAAACAAATATGGCACCGATCTGCGATTAACAGCACGAGGCCATCTAAATGCATCAAGAACAACAAGCTACTGCACTCTAACATAGCAACAAAATACATGGCAGGGATCCACTCATGATGCTTGACAAAAGATGAACACTGAGCTATGGCTAATTCACTCATTAACAGGTTCAAACAAGCATGGCAAAAGTGCAAAAGATAATAGGTTACAGACATAGTGAAAACATGTCAGGAATTTAACATCAGGAAGCAATGTTTAGAGCAAGATAACAACATGCTACAGGAACATATCATGGCAAAGCAAGGCATGGCATGAAGCTACTCAAATCATATAACAAAAGTCCCTTAGTGACCATAAGCCAAAAGGGATCAGAAAATACAATGGCACCCATGTAAACATAGCAAGTTACGTTAACTGATTCAGACATAGAAGAAAACTGGAACATGGCAAAACAGATATTAAGTAGGCATGTTTACGAGCCTGATGCACTCACCACAAGGCATTGCATGACAAACTAAGCATACACCCAGCAAGTAGACATGGCATAGAAGCTAGACATGGCAAGAACAACTTCATAGCATGCAAGGATAAACTAAAACAACCTCGGCAAAATTGATTAACATGCAAACAATCTGCCAGGAACATTTTATAGCAAAAGTAGAGCTCGATTGAGTCAAGCTAAGGTGCTCCATAAATGCAAACAAAGACATGGATGGATAGAGCACAACAATATCTTCAAAACATCCTTACTGATCATGCTCAAAAGAGGCATGGATCACTCTGTAGCAACATGAATACATGGCATAAAAATATTAACAGGGCAAAGACTTAGAAGATTTCTATGTCCCTGAAATCAGCAACATTACGAGGGCTACTTTGCATGCTTGTGCTAGTCACCACAGAGATCACAAAAATACATGGCATACACCCCTGTAAAGATGGCATGGCATACTTCAAAACACATGTAGGGCTCAAGTTCATAGGAGGCACACATTAATCATGGCAAAAATGACAAATGACCAATTACTGATAAGAATCTGAAACTAATATTAACTAGCACTCTTGCAACAACATTTAGGGCAACAAGATGAACTCAAATGAACATGGTGCAACGGAATGAAATGAAGTACTCGTCGAGACGAACAATTCGATATGCTACACGCTCGAAACGGAGCCACGGTGAGGAAGTTATGATGCGATGAATATGGCATGAAAATATGCACACCTGGGGACTTAGTCGAAATTATACCTCGCGAAAACTGGACGGAGAAGACCCGGGGTGGAGCGATCCGGGCGCAGAGAGGCGTTTGGTTGGCGGGATGGGTGGATCTGGTCCCTCTTCGTCTTCGGG
>NC_053024.1:244551278-244565633 GCF_003073215.2 Triticum urartu | reverse complement strand
ACTTCTGCTGCTAAGGCAGCTGTGTGCTCTTTTGTATGGAGGGAGCGTTCCGTATTTCCATTGACTGTTATGACGCCACATGGACCAGGCATCTTGAGCTTGAGATAAGCATAGTGTGGCACTGCATTGAATTGGGCGAATGTGGTCCGTCCGAGCAGTGCGTGATAGCCGTCGCGAAAGGGGACTATGTCGAAGATTAACTCCTTGCTTTGGAAATTGTCCGGAGATCCGAAGACAACCTCGAGCGTGATTGAGCCCGTACAGCGGGCGTCTACACCTGGTATGACTCCTTTGAAGGTAGTCTTTGTGGGTTTGATCCATGATGGATCAATGCCCACTTTGCGCACTGTATCCAGATAGAGCAAGTTGAGGCAGCTATCACCGTCATAGAGGCGAGGGTCCCGATCTTTCGATGAGATGATAACTATCGATTTGGTGGAGACGACTTTGACGATCCGACTACAAACGTGCACGACGTTGCGCCTTAGCAATCGCTAAACCAATCTCCTAAGGTTACTGACGATGCTAGAAGCACGGTCAGCCTGACCACGAAGGTCTATTCCTGCAAGCAATTGAAGAACGAGCAAGAATATGATAAATCAATCTGAATATTGCAAATATATATGAAGTATTGATAATGGTGGGGATTCGGAAGCGGTCTTGGTCTGGTCGTTGGACACAAACGAAGTACACGAAGTTGCAATGGCTAACTTTTAACTAAACAAATCCCAAGCAAAAAGCTACTAGATGGATCTACTTATATAGGAGCAAGGGGTGGCGGCCAAGGAGGTGGGAGGACGTCCCAAGGCATCCTAAAACTAGCCCTAGGTCGTACAAGGCTCATGGGCCCAAGTGGAGGTGATGCAACACCTTTGGGCTTGTAGTTTGACTCGGATTCTGCTGCAACGTCAGATTGTTTCGTCCGTAACTCAACGCTCCAGACAAATTTGAAGGTGAATCCAATTGGGTTGGAAAGATCACGAAATCTAGTTTCCAACAAAAAAATAATCACCCAATTCGGAGTCCGTATGAAATAGTTGTTGGCGTTTTGAGTCAGGTATGTCTGTGCAGTCCGAATCTGAATCCAGAACGTGAGAGACTTGGACTCTATCTTCTCTTGGCCCAAAAGTGACGTGAGAAGGACTTTTTGAACACAACCTAAACTTCTCTTTTTCCCTTATCTTCATATGTGGATTGTACAAATGTCCCATACACATGCAATTAGACAAAACACAAAAGTGTGTGACGTATTTTTGTTCTGGATAACATAAATAGATTATTGAATAGTTTGCATTAGAAATCACCTGACAAATATGCATGTATGCAATGTTTTTGGTCGTATCCAAGGTAGTCATGTCCTCATCATCCTCCCCTTTTTGAAAATAAAGCCGTCCTCGGCGTTGCTTAATCTAAAATGTGGCTAACAAAAGAGACAAGGTGTACATGTTGTATATGTATATGTCATCCAGTTTAACTTCCCTTGATTTTTGCACTTATGACACATGTATACATGAGTAACTTTCATAGTTCATAAAAACTAAAGCCAAAAAATTATCACAAGAAGTAGAAGGCATGAAAATATTAGAACTCAGTTTGCACATATAAGTGAAGCTCTTATTCATTTCAAAAGATTCGCAATGTTCATCATTAAACCATCCCAACTTTGGTGAATAAAACTTACTTGCATCAAATTTACATGCTACAACATGCTTAAATAAGCAAACATGCAATAAGTCATTGGACACAGAATCATCACCAAGATTGGAGGCCATATCAAAATGATTAAACATTAGTTCTTTTGCATCAATAGTTAATTCAACACCGTCCATCAGGACTCGTGTCAGGTGGAAACCATCAATTATTGGGTCCAGGACCAATGCGGCTGAACCGCCATGACGGATACTGGTCGGATGATCCCAGCGATCAAAAGTGATTGGGCATGATGACCATGGATTAAATTTTGGGGCGAGTGGCTCTATCGCGTAGACGTCCCCGAGCGCATGTTTGCGCTCCCTCTTGGGGATGTGGGTAGCGTATATCATGTTTACCATTTTAACCTGAGGAGGGAACTTCTTCTATCCCCCTGTGTTCGGTGGCCGGGGCTCCATGTCGTCGTCTTCGTTTTGCGATCCCTTATCCTTGTTTTTGGCATTTAACTTGCCACCCTGTTTAAAAACCCAACAATCTCTATTGTTATGATTGGGTGGTTTGTTTGGGGTGCCATGAATCTGGCACGGACGATTGAGTATGTGGCCCAGGCTAGATGGGCCCGAATTGTTCTTTTTAAATGGCTTCTTCCGCTGACCAAGCTTAGAACCACTAAATCCGACAACAACGTCGTATCCTCGGTGTTTTCATTGTTATTTTGACGTTTCTACCTGTTGCGTCAAGACTTGTCGCTGCTATTTTTGACTTCAAGGGTGCCGGCATCGCTTGCATTGTTTTTGCTACGGGCCAGCCAACTATCCTCGCCCGCACAAAAGCGGGTCATGAGTGCCGTGAGGGCCGCCATGGACTTTTGCTTCTCTTGGCCAAGGTGGCGAGCGAGCCATTCGTCGCGGATGCTGTGTTTAAAGGCCGCTAGGTCTTCGGCATCCGGGCAGTCGACTATCTGGTTCTATTTAGTTAGGAACCTGGTCCAGAATTTCCTGGCGGACTCTTTGGGCTGTTGAACTATATGGCTTAAGTCATCGGCATCCAGAGGTCGAACGTATGTACCTTGGAAGTTATCAAGGAAGGCTTCTTCCAAGTCTTCCCAGCTGCCGATGGAGTTTTTGGGCAGGCTGTTCAACCAGTGCCGCACTGGTCCTTTGAGTTTCAGGGGGAGGTATTTAATGCCATGAAGGTCATCGCCGCGGGCCATATGAATGCGGAGAATGAAGTCTTCGATCCATACCGCGGGGTCTGTGGTGCCATCATATGATTCTATATTCACGGGTTTGAACCCTTCTGGGAATTGATGTTCCATGACTTTGTCGGCGAAGCAATGAGGGTGTGCGGCACCTCTATATTGGGCCGTATCGCGACGTAGCTCTGATGGGGTCTGTCTGCGGCTTTCAGCCCGCGTATGACTAGGTTTTTCACGTCCGAACAGGTGGCCGTCGTCGCGTGTCGGGGCACGTCCTCTTGATCCGTAGATCGATCTGGTATTTACCTCTGCCTTTGTGATGAGGCAGGGTGGGCTGGTGTTTGGCTTGAGTTGCCGCGTTGTCCTGGCCACGTGGTGGTCGGTCAGCCGCATTGCACGATGGTGGTATGTGTTCCGGCGCCTAATCGTCGAACTAAGGTATTAATTTGCGCTTCGGGTAGCTTTTAGCCGGGCGCATGAGGCCGTATTCTTCGGCTGCTAGGACGTCAGTCCATTTATCGTTGAGCAGATCTTGGTCAGCTTGAAGTTGCTGCTACTTCTTCTTCAGGCTCCTTGCAGTGGCTATTAGCTGGCGCTTGAAGCGCTCCTGTTCGAGAGGTTCCTCATGCACGATGAAATCCTTGGTGCCAAGGTTCGCCTCATCCTCGGAGAGCGGAAGATAATTACTGTCCTCCGATTCCTCATGTGTGGCATGTTTACCAGGGCTAACCTGCCCATCTTCCCGTTCATGATGTTCGGTAGCTCTGTCAACGGGGTCTTCGTTGTCTTCGACACCTTCCGGAGTGTTATCTTCTCCTGTGTCGGTGTTGCTATCTTTACTGAGGCGTGACTTAGAGCGGCTCCGCTGTCGCCGGCGTTTCGATTGTATCTCAGGAGGTTTATCCTCAACAGGATCTTCTTTCTCATCGCCGCTGTTCTCCTTTGGTGTATCCACCATGTATACATCGTACAAGGAAGTGGCCATCCAGCGTCCGGTGAACGGTGGGTCCTGGGCCTCTTCTTCTCCGGCATGTCGTCCATACCGTCGATGTCGTCGGAGCCGTAATCGAGTATGTCAGTTAAGTCTTCGACAGTGGCTATGAAGTGGGTGGCGGGTGGGGAGCGGAATTCCCTGTCATCAGCTTCTAGTTCGAACCGGGTATAGTTCGGCTACGAACCCCCCGCTAAGGATAGATTTTTTTAATGAGTTTAGCACATCGCCCAAAGGTGAGTGCTGGAAGATATCTGCGGCGCTGAATTCCAAGATCGATAAACGATCAAGTTCGGTGTCCGCGGACTCACACGGTTCGAAACTTATTGCCGGAGAAGAGTCTGGAGTTCCGGTGACACAAATATCGTGCGAGGTTAAGTCCATGTACGGCTCCAACGCCGGCGAATCTGTGGCCTCCGTGGTGGGGTTGAGCCTCCGGTCCTCGTATGGCGCAGTATGCTCCGGATCTAAGGCCAGAGCGGTTACAGGAGCTATCTCTTGGATGCGGTCCGATGACAGATTTAGGTCATGTCCATTGGGGTGACCAAGAGTGGTTACCACGGTCTCGAATCCGGCGAAGATCAAGTCTCCACGGATGTCCGCAACGTAGTTCAAGCTCCCAAATCTAACCTGGTGGCCAGGGGCGTAGCTATCGATCTGCCCCAGATGGCCAAGCGAGTTGGCCCGCAGTGCGAAGCCGTCGAACAGGAAGATCTGTCCAGGGAAGAAGGTCTCACCTTGGACAACATCATTGTCGACGATTGAAGAGGCCATCAAACCTTTTGAGGATGGCACAGTGGAACTCTCAATGAAAGCACCAATGTCGGTGTCAAAACCGGCGGATCTCGGGTAGGGGGTCCTGAACTGTGCGTCTAGGATCGATGGTAACAGGAGACAGGGGACACAATGTTTTACTCAGGTTCGGGCCCTCTCTATGGAGGTAATACCCTACGTCTTTCTTGATTGATCTTGATGAATATGAGTGTTACAAGAGTTGATCTACCATGAGATCCTAATGACTAAACCCTAAAAGTCTAGTCTGGCTATGATTATGAGGATTCGGCCTATCTATGGACCTAGCCCTCCGGTTTATATAGACACGGGAGGGATCTAGGGTTACACAAGGTTGGTTATAGAGAAAGCAATCTTCATAGTTGGACGCCAAGCTTGCCTTCCATGCCAAGGAGAGTCCTATCCGGACACGGGTGGAGTCTTCGGTCTTTGTATCCTTACGGCCCATCAGTCCGGCCCATATCCAATAGATCGGACACCCGAGGACCCCTTAGTCCAGGACTCCCTCAGGCTCCATGCTGACCTCCATCGTGTCGTCCTGCCAGTCTTGGTCTCGTTGCACTGATATGGAAACCTTTGCCTGATGCCCCAGGAATCCTCGCCTGCACTTGCCTCTTTAGCACCAAAGAGGAAATGAGGACACTGCACGCATTGGCCCCTCTTGGCTCCAGTCATCATGGCTTGCATCACAGAAACCTCGCGAGGTGTCCCTTGCCTTGATCTCTCCGCCTCCTCGCAAGCCAGCCTAGTGAGGCCGCCCCTGAGGAGGTCTTGCATCGTCCGCCTCGCGAGGCTTGGCCCCTCGCGAGGGTCTTCAGTGTTTGCTGGTGAAAATGGGCCATACAGGGCCACTGGTGGAGCCACGCTGCGGGCCGCAGACAGGCAAGCTTGGGGACCCCCATTCCCAGAACGCCGACAGTATCCCCTGGGCCCAAAGCGCGCTTGGACTTGGCTTCAAGGAGAATCCAAAGGGCAAGTGCGGAGCGCCGCAGGCCCCAACAGCCAGCGGCCCCGCTCGACGCGTGGCGATCGATTGGACGTGGGTGGCCCCACTTCCCCACACAGCCTTGATATCCGCATGGCTAGGCGGCCACAGTGTCCCACACAGTTATTTCCCCATTGCTGGCAACACACTCCCCAACTCCTCCGCTTCTTCGAACCTCAGCCTCCTCTCCCAATCCAACCTGAGCTCAGTCCTCTCCATCGCCATGGCGCCGAACTGGACCGAGAAAGGGAAGAAGCACCTGTCCTCAGCGAGCCCACCTTTGGCCGTCGAGCCCGTCGTCGGCCGATCGCGGGTGCTCAATCAGGAGGCCATGGAAAAGGTCCTCCTTGCGCTGGCCACCAGCTTCAATGAATGGGGACGGATGGCGGCCTGGCCTGCGTCCCGAGCTTCTGTCGATAGAAGAGGTACCGAGGTCCAATTCTTAATCGACGCCCTGTGGGCCGGCCTGGTTCCTCCCTTCTCCACCTTCTTCAACGCCATGCTTTCCCATTACTAGATTCATATGGCGCACCTAGATCCCCAATCTATCGCTCTTCTTGCCCCGGCGCCTTTGTCTGCGAGGCCATGGTGGGCATCGCCCCCTCCGTGGCCCTTCTGCACCATTTCTTCTCGCTGCACCTGACCGACCCCTCGCAATCCTCGGGGTGCCTGAGCTTCCAGGCCGTGACGGCGACGGCCGGCTCGGGGATTGACTTTGAACTCCCGTCGTCTGCGAGCGGGCTCTGGACACGGTGGGTGTATGTGGATGTCGGAGTGCTCAACCCTTTGCTATTTCCTCTGTTGGCACCCGCCGTCCCCAGCTCCGGCTGGGCTCACGAGCCCCTGCCTCGCCTTCGTCTGGCTCCGGTTGAAGAGGTTGAAAGATCTTGGCTTGACTGCGCCCATGGTGATGATGGAGTTCCTCCGACGCCGCGTCACCCCACTCCAGCGCCATTACCAACCGATGTGGACCCTGTCTGTCAGCCAGGATCACATGAGGCTTCAGGTGTCGGGGCTGCCGCTCGAGGCACGAAGGATGGTGCTCGAGGTCCTGGCGGGCGACCCCTCGCCAGCCAATATGCCACTAGAGGGCTGTCTCTTGTATTGTTGCTCAAACAGGGTGGAGTTCACAAGGCAGATGCCCCCCTTTGATGAATGGGGGCTGCGTCTGGTCGGCCTTGAGGGGTCCTGCAAGAACCCCGTAACCGTGGTTCCCCTCGTTATCGCCGGTGCTGAACTTTCCCCAAGAGTGGACGCGGGGGGCAAGCACCATTGAAGGCCAGAGGCATGGGTGCCAACGTGTCGACGCCGCCCGTGGCTCCTGTGGCGCCATCTCCGGGAGCCCGTAACTCTCACTCTGGGGTGGCAGTTGAGGGGGCGACGCAATCCCCTGCTCCTGTGGTCGAAGCTCCCGAGGCCTCAGGAGGTTATCGCGAGGCGGAACCCGATGGCTCTCCCTAGCTTGGCGCTCCTGAGGTCGCCTCCTCGGGCGCTTCACCAGCCGCGCCCTGCGCTGGTCACCACGTTCGACGGTTCGGCCGGCTTCGTGTAGACTTCGATGTGCTGCGCAAAAGGAAGGGGTCCCCAAGGTGCAGCAACGGCGCCTTCCGGCCGTTGAAACAGAGGGAGTACATCGCCATAGATGAGTAAGTACCTTATCTTTGTAATTCATTGAGTGCCGCTTCCCTTCCTAACGGTGGATCTTCAGTATCCCATCTGCTAAGGCCTTGAAGCCTCCCGGGAAGCAACCTCCTGCTGCCTCGAATCCCCCGCTGGCCTTGAGTGTCCCAAGCTAGCATGATGTCCCTGGCGCGAGGTCGGCCGGAGAGGCAGACACGCTAGCTTGGCGCCTCGATCCCGCGCTCCTGCCATCCCTTCTTCGTGGGCTCGCCGGGGTTGCACCGAGTGTGCCAAGGGTTCCTCCTTTGGTTGTAGGCGGCGGCTGGACGGCTTCGGTCTTGGTTTCTTCTTCGAGTAGCGATCCTGAACCCAACCGGGCTCCCGCCGAAGCCCGGTCAGCGACTGGGGGGGGGGGCAGCCTCTAGCCCCCTGCGGAAAGGGAGTGAGCCACTTCGGATCCCGTCGGCGACCGCCGCTATGGAGGACGTAATCGACCGCGTGCTCAAGTTTGCGCACGAACGGAGTGTCGTCCGCCACGAGATATTTTGGGAGCCGATGGGCGCGATGAGCCGGCTTGGCGAAGAACTCGAAGATGTAGGCGCACGTCTCGAGGCCGAGGGTCTTCGGCTGATGGAGGAGCGGCATAAACTGAAGGTGGCCATCAACCTCGGGTGCCACCAGCACGAGCTTGATAATGCGAAGGCTGAGGCGTCTCTTGCGACCTCTCGCGAGGCCCGCGCTTGAGCCTTGGAAGAAGCCCGGGAAGTTGATTGTCGCCGCGAGATCACAGGGAAATGTGCGTGGGAGCTCCAAGCCTGGAGTGCTTCCCTAGAGCAGTAAGTGGAGGCGCGCAAGGCTGCCCTAGCATCAATGAAGGGGATGCTTGCCAAAGAGGAAGAGATCCTGAGGCATGAGGAAGCGCTGGCACTGGAAGCCATGGAGCGCAGCCTTGAGCTTGAGCGGTTGGAGTCGAGGTAGCACCAAGTCGCCCAAGAGGAGGATGTTGTCGGCGCACGCGAGGCCAAGACCTAGGAGGAGGTCGATCGCCGGGTGGCCGTGGCTTGCGCGGATCTTGTGGGCAGGTACGACTTGAAGCTGAAGCTCGTGGAAACTGAAGCAGTGGGCAGGACTACTGCCCTTAAGACGGGGTTGGCTGAGGCGGGACAGCGCGAGGAAACGGCCGCAGCCACCCTGATCTCAGTGCAAGCTGAGCTGGCTTCCGCCCGCGCCGAGCTGCTTTATCTTCAGCAGCGGGTCGCCAACGCCGAGTCCTCTACACAGTAGAGCTGGGAGGAAGCGCTTCGGCGGTGGACGCGGGAGCGCAAGCATGCCCCCATGCTCCAAAGCCTCAGGATCAGAGCCAACGCGACGCTGGGCACCATCTGCGATGAAGATGCCCCTCATCCCCACTGGAACAGTTATGCCAGTCACCTCCTCTTCTTCATTGATGTGGTCACACGCCTGGAGAATTGCTCCGAGAGGGCTCGCGAGCTTGTTGAAGAGAGGAGCCGTGGCCTGCTCAGGCGCGCGTTCTTCCGTGTCTTCAGCCACCTCCAGAACACCTACCCCAACTTCGATTTTGACGCCGCCATTGCCCTGTGCCTGAGGCCACCCGGGGCGACCTGGCGCGCTGGGTAGAAGACAATGTGGATGCTCTAGTCAAGGCCTTCACCTCCGAGGACGACACGGTGGTGGTCGCGGCGGATGAAGGTGACGTGGTGAACGATGGTGTGGGCGACGCTGGCAATGGTGACGGTGATGCCGGCGGTGGTGATGGTGATGCCAGCGATAGCGACGGCGACGCCAGCGACGCGTCTGAGGGCGACCCAGAGGGCGCGGTGAGCGATATGTCCTTTTAAGCCCGTGCGTCCTTGTCGTTGACCCTGCTTGTGAAAGCTTGGGCACCGCCGTGAAAGTTGTAAGAGCATTTTGGGAGGGGGAGCCCCTCATGTAAACAGATTACTGCCCCTATTCCTTAGGCCAAGCTGGAGATGTGTTTTTATGAGCCTGCGAGTCCCGCCGCGAGCCTACTGCTGCAGTTTACCTTAGTTAGGGCCAGTTCCCGTCCAGCTTGTGAGGTCGTGAGCTTCTGAGGGGCCTGCCAATCTGTCCGAGAGGGCCTCGCGAGAAGCAAGCGCCAGCCATGGAAGGACGTGCGCGCAGCGCGCATGCGCCGCGCCCAGACCCCGCTAGCGAGGAGCTCATGATGGGGGAGGCAGTAGGTGCAAACTCCAAATCAGGGCAAGGAACCAGATTGCAAGAAATCGCACGAACGAGAAAAGACACCCCTTGTGCATACCAACGAACATTCAACACCAAATTTAAATCCAAAGCCAGAAAAGAGGGCTGCAGAAAAGAGATTAAAAGCAAATGGCCACACCCGGCGCCTAGTCTAGTCTTCTTGTCTTCTCACCAGCATAGAGCTAAGTCCTACCACTAGGAAATGGGAGGGAGCCCCCGAGGCCAGAGGGCGGCACTCCTGAGACTCCGGGGCATGTACAGCCCCACTCATTATTACGTGAGAGTGTCACGAGCAGAGATCTGCACAGGCGCGAGCCTTACTTCATATCGCTAGACGAGGGCCCCGGCTTGCGCCACCCTCGAACACCACTGGTGCGTCCGGAAACCAGGATGAAGCCAAGGGGCAAAGGGGATGCCAGCGGTGCCCTCGGCGACCACGGGTCCTCTGCCGGGGGAAGGCTCACTAGCACCTCCCCGACAGAGGGCCTAGCTCCGAGGGACGCCCTGCTCCGCGTGATGCGGGGAGGGACTTTGCTCCCGGCTCCTCCCCTGCGGCCCCTAGTGCGCTCCTCCTGGTGGAAGGGAGGCCGTTGAGCTGGGGCCGCCGTCCGCCATTGTGACCTGATCCTCCTGCGACCCATGGTTAGTGTAAGCTTGCTCCTGAGAGATTAGTGGTACCCTATAGTTGTTGTCGCCGGCATGGTTGGCGAGGCTCCGGGGGGGGCTCCTGGAAGGCCTCAGCTTCTAGCGCCTCCTCCTCCTAGCCTGTCTCGAGGAACGAGCCAGGGTCGTCTTCCAGCACATACTCCTGGTCCATCATGCGGGGCACGTAGGCCTCTGAGGCCGTCACCCCGAAGACCTCGCCGAAGTGCCACACGCTCCACATTGCCAGGCCCAGCGCACCGCCCCGAGGATGGTAGGGCAGCACTCCGCTGGGGCCATGGGTGGCAACGCTCGTGCCCACGCTCATCGGAGGTGGCGTGGGTGCGATTGGGCGTCTGGTGCTGCTGGTCGCGCCGGTGTCGATGAAGCCTCCTCACGCACCTGGGGGCACGTGGGCGCGGCGAGGCCCGCCATGCGATTCGGCCGCGGCCTGAGGCATAAGCAGGGAGCAGAAGGGCGGTGCTCCCGAGGCCACAACTTCTAGTAGCTCGGCAGCGCGTGCCAGCAATGCATCTCGGTCGCTCTCCATCAGCCGGCATCATAGCAGCTCCCGAGCCATCGTGAGCGCGGCCCTCATGTTTTGCTTGTTCCCGTCGGGTGTGCGGCGCTATGGCTGCAGTGTGGCTTGTGGCCCTTGCGGCTGCCCGCGCTTGTCGTGGAGTAAGGGTGGATGGCTTTTGACCGCGCCGCCCGCACCCCATAGCGTTTGGCGGTGCGCGTGCCGCCTGGGGCGCAGGGTTGAGATCTTCTAGGGCGGACGGTGCCGCTCGGGCCGGCCAAGCTGCCATGCGGTCGGCGTTGGTCCTCTGGTCGCCGGACATCGGAACCGCGGAGTGTTGGCGGATCAACTTGCGGAAGAGAAGCTCTGACGCACCCCTACCTGGCACACCAAATGACGAATTTCGGGTTCTGGCAAAACCCTTGAGGTTCGAACACTAGGGTGCGTACGAAGATCTCTCCCCCCCACTAGCTCGCACATGTCATGATCTCATGGCCTAGATCGACGAACCCAAAGAACACGAGACACAAGAGTTTATACTGGTTCGGGCCACCGATGTGGTGTAATAACCTACTCCAGTGTGGTGTGGTAGATTGCCTCTTGGGCTGAGGATGAACAGTTACAAGGGAAGAACAACCTCCTGAGGAGAGATGTTCTTGTGCTTGGCGAACTTGTGTGGTTGAGGATGATCTGGATGTGATCTCTCCTCTCTCTCTCTGGATGGGCCCTTTTTACTGTGGTGGCTAGTCCTATTTATAGAGGCCTTGGTCCTCTTCCCAAATATAGAGTGGGAAGGGACCCCACAACGGCCAAAATGGAAGGAAGACAACTAGTAGAAGTTATCCTGACAAAAGTAGTCTTCGCCTGCCAAAGGTCTCTGGTGGTGACGCTGTCTTAGGCTCCACGGTGACCTCCGTCGTGTCGTCCTGCTAGTCTTGGTCTCGTTGCACCGATATGGAAACCTTTTCCTGATGCCTCGGGACTCCTCGCCTGCGCTTGCCTCTTTAGCACCAAAGAGGAAACGAGGACACAGCACGCGCTGGCGCCCACCTGGCGCCCGTCGTCATGGCTTCTGTCACAGAAACCTCACGAGGTGTCCCCTGCCTTGATCTCTCTGGCCCTTGCAAGCCAGCCTGGTGAGGCCGCCCCTGAGGAGGCCTTCCATCGTCCGCCTCGCGAGGCTTGGCCCCTTGCGAGGGTCTTGAGTGTTTGCTGGTGAAGATGGGTCGTACAGGGCCGCTGGTGGAGCCACGTTGCGGGCCGCAGGTACGCAAGTCTAGGGACCCCCGTTCCCAGAACACCGACAGAAAGGTGAAGATCACCATGACGCCCTTCGCAGAGGGAAGCTGAAGTTGTCAGGTGCTTTTATGGTTGGATGCAAAAAATCTTAATACGAAAGAACGTCACTTTATATTGCCACTTGTGATATGGACCTTTATTATGCAGTCCGTCGCTTTTATTTCTTCCACATCACAAGACCGTATAAAGATTATTTTCTCCACACTAATAAAACATGCATATTTAGAGAGCAATTTTTATTGCTTGCAACGATTACAACTTACTTGAAGGATCTCACTCAATCCATAGGTAGATATGGTTGACTCCCATGGCAAAACTGGGTTTAAGGATATCAGGAAGCACAACTAGTATCTCTACTTGGTGCAAAGAATTTGGCTAGCATGAGAGGGAAAGGCAAGCTCAACATGTTGGATGATCCATGACAATATAATTTATTTCAAATGTAAGAAAACATAACCCATTACGTTGTCTTCCTTGTCCAACGTCAACCCTTTAGCATGTCATATTTTAATGAGTGCTCACAATCATAGAATATGTCCAAGATAGTATATTTATATGTGAAAACCTCTCTTTCTTTATTACTTCCTATTAATTGCAATGATGACCAAAACTATGCTTGTCAACTCTCAACAACTTTTATTCATCACACTCTTTATATGTGAAGTCATTACTCTCCATAAGATCCATATGATCTCTCTATTTCTTTTTATTCTTTCTCTTCCCTTTTATTTTATTCCCTCGAGATCATAGCAAGGTAATCAAGCCCTTGACTCAACACTAATATTTATTACATATAGCTCACGGACTCGATTACGTAGAAGAATCATAAAGCAAAACTGAAAACTAGATCATACTAAAACATTAGTCTACTAGATTAAGATATTACCAAAAGGATTGAACTAAGAAAAACAGTAAAGATAAAAGTGTGATGGTGATACGATACCGGGGCACTCCCCCAAGCCCGGGAGTGCCCATACCCATGTATTTATGACTCTTTCTTCGGAGGTGAAGGAGATGGTGATGATGGAGATATTGATGATGTAGGTTTGTTGTCCATCTTCTAAGGCATAGGCTCACCATCATAGAAGGATGATCGAGTCTCCGGGATCCTCGAATCTGCAGCCAAACTCATCCTATGGAATCTATATTCATACTCACAGTTTTGGTTTTGCAGGTCATAGATCTGGGCTCGGAGATGCTCGATTTTGTCGTGAAGCTTGAAGATGGTCTCCCCGATGTTCCTGGCATCTAGCTTGGTGGTGTTGGTGAACTCCTTGATCATTTTGTGGTTGGTGTCGAGTCCATGTTCCACCATCTCCTGGCACTTGAAAACTTTTTGCTCCATTGCTTCGAGTCTTGCCTCCAAGCTTCTGGTCCTCCTTGGTCCCTCAACATCGCGGATGTGCAGCAACCCCTCACGCATCTCAATGGTTTGAGGGTGTTGTAGCACCTCCGTGAGGTAGGGGTTGATGACCTTCTCGAAGAACTTGTCCTTGGGGGCGCTTGAAGATGTCATGGTGATCTAGATCTGTCAAAAAAACAACTCGAAACAAAGACAGAAGATATTTGCGGGATACGGTGGTCAAAACCTTCGAGAGATTATATAATGAATTTTTACCGACCAAAAGAAGTATCGTGCAATGAAATGGAGTCCAGAGGGCACACCAGGTGCCCATGAGGCAGGGGGCATGCCTTCCACCCTCATGGATGCCTCGTCTCCTTTCCGGACTGCTTCTTATTTTCCTATTTTCTTAAATATTCCAAAACAGAGAAAAATTGCTATTAGAACTATTTTGGAGTCGCTTTACTTACCGTACCACATACCTCTTCCTTTTCGGAGTCTAAAACATTCTGGAAAGTGTCCCTTATGTATTCCTCTGAGGTTATGGTTTCAATAACATTGGTTTCAACATTTATGGGATTACCTGACATAAATGTTTGATTCTTTGACCGTTCACCACCCTTGGATTTGTGCCTTCGAAGTTGTTGATTTATGGCACCGGGACGATAGAACTCCTTGATGACGTAAGCATCTTCTCATTTAGAGAGGAGTTTGCCTCCAAAAAATCTTAAACGAGAGTTTTATAGCAAAACATAATCACCTACATTAAACTCCCGCTTTTGTATCCTTTTGTCATGCCATCTCTTAACCTTTTCTTTAAACAGTTTGGCATTCTCATAGGACCGGGTTCTCCATTCATCAAGTGAGCTAATGTCAAAAAGCCTTTTCTCACCGGCAAGTTTGAAGTCATAGTTGAGCTCTTTAATGGCCCAATATGCCTTGTGTTCTAGTTCGAGAGGTAAGTGACAAGATTTTCCATAAACCATTTTATATGGAGACATACCTCTAGGATTTTTATATGCAGTTCTATAGGCCCATAATGCATCATCAAGTTTCTTGGACCAATTCTTTATAG
>NC_053024.1:244524775-244550114 GCF_003073215.2 Triticum urartu | reverse complement strand
CCTCTTGCGACATGCCTACATGCGGTTATGCCTCTAAGTCGTGCTCCGACACGTGGGAGATATAGCCGCATCGTGGGTGTTACAAGTTGGTAATCAGAGCCTTCCCCGACTTAGGAGCCCCCTGCTTGATCGAATCGCTGACGTTGTTGAGTCTAGAAAAAATGTTTTGAGTCTTATAGGATTATATATATCGGAGAGTAGGATTCTTTTTACTCCTCAGTCCCTTCGTCGCTCTGGTGAGGCATCCTGACGTAGAGTTTTGACTCTTCTCTTCTCAAATTTCACGAAATTTTTTTTAGGATCACGCGGGTATCTTGGAATCATTCCGATGGTTTTGTGACGAGAACATTGTTCTTGGTGCCTCCTGACATTTAGGGGTTGTGGCAGTGTCCCGGGGAGTTGAGCTCCGAGGTGTTGTCGTCACAATTTTATCGTTGCAGTTCTGGAATACCTGAGTTCGCCGACATCGAAAATCTCTTTTATGCAGTTGTTGGTGAGATAACCTCGACGCCACCCAGTACTGGGGCGGGAGTTCGGGAGTATTGCCATAACTCGTATAACGGATGCTTTTCGAAGGTTGAGGTAAATGATTTCCGAAGGTTTCTTGGTTATGTGTTGAAGGATGGATACAGCTGGATGTAGGATTTGCTAGTTTTGGGTGAGATATTATGCTTCCCCTGTATCCCCAACACCTGATTGCATAACCAGAAAGTTTCGGGAGTTTCATAGGTGGGAATTCATGTAGCTCTAGTATTTCTTCCCGCAGATATTTGGTTTGTGATTGGGTAATCCTTACCAATTATTTGTTCATATCCGTACCTTGTTGCTTTATTCATCTATCTCTATCTAAGTGGCTTCTCAATTTATGGAAGTGTGATGATTTACTTTGGAATTCATTCGTTCATTCTTGTTCGAATGTTAAGGCTATATGTTGCAATTTCGATCCATTGATTCAGCTTGAATATATGTCTTTCAAGATGCTAACGGATGTCAACCTCTTCAGGATGGCTCCTCCAACGCGTCAGAATCCGGAACCTCCGCCACCACCTCCACCTCCGGAGGCATGGCAAGCTGTCATGGCCGCCACCAACGCCAACACTCAGATGCTTTTGCAACTCTTGCAAGAGCGCAACCAAGGAAATCAAGGCCAAGGCAACAATCAAGCTCAGTTTGCTACCCTCAATCAGTTCCTCGCAAACCAGCCGAAGTCCTTCAGTAACTGTGTCGAGGCCACAGACGTCGACGACTGCTCGTGGATATGCAAACATTTTGAGTGTAGCATGTCAGGCCTGAGGACTTTGTCAAGTTTGCTTCGTTCCAACTCAAAGACCAAGCTGCTGAGTGGTATCAACAATACAAAGATTCCAGAGGAGGTCGTGTGATTACCTGGGATGATTTCCGCCGAGACTTCAAAGCTCACCACATTCCTCAAAGTGTTGTTGAGAGTAAGCGTGAGGAGTTCCGCAATCTGAAGCAAGGCAATGTCTGTTTACCAATACAACATCCTATTTCAGAGGCTCGCTCGCTTCGCTAAACAAGACGTCCCTGACGAGAAGAGCATGATTTATCAATTCAGAGGTGGCCTCAGAGAAGATCTGCAATTAGCTCTCGTGCTTTTTGAGCCGACCAAGTATGATGAATTCTACAACATGGCACTAAAGCAAGAGGCGCTCAGCTCAAGTGTGATGCTTCTAAGAAGAGAGTCAGGGATGCAGCTCATCTTCTTCTTCAACTCAAGTGGCAGCTAAGCAACAGAAGTTCTGGTTGCCTCCTCCTCCTCTTCCGTCAGCCTTATCAGCAGAAGAGTAAAGGTGGCAATGGATCTTCCCACCCACCCAACCCAGGCTATCAGAACAAAGCTCAGTCTCATACTCCAAGGTCAAGTGCTCCTTATCACCGTCTGCTCTCAGAGGTTACTTGCAACAAGTGTCAGCAGAAAGGGCACTATGCAAACAAATGCTTCAACCAAAGGCGCCTTCCGCCTCCTCCTCCTGTGAGATCTGCCAGCAATGCAGTGGTCAAGCATAATTCCAAGTTGCAAAGGTCAACATGATGAACGCAGCTCAGGCAGAGGACTCTTCAGAAGTGATCATGGGTAACTTTCCAGTTAACTCTATTCCTGCAAAAGTTCTTTTTGACACTGGTGCATCGCATTGTTTCATGTCAAGATCATTTGTTTCAAAGCATGACTTCGTTTCGGAAATGTTGGGTAAACCCATGGGAGTGGTTTCTCCGGCCAAGTCTATGAGGGCTACCACGATGATCCCGAATGTTTCTATCAAGATGGGTGACTATAGTTTCTGTCTTCTCCAATGGTCCTTGGTGACTCGATATTGATCTAATTCTCGGCATGGACTGGCTTTCTAAGCACAAGGCTCAGCTTGATTGTGCTGCCAGGCAGATTCAATTGACACACTCGTCTGAGGATGTGATCATCTATGCCGCTCGTGACGATACCATTCGACTGTTTTCTCTCAATGAGAAGGGCGAGTTGAATGCCATCTCTCAGATTCCAGTCGTTTGTGAATATCAAGACATCTTTCCAGAAGAGCTTCCAGGAATGCCTCCTCACCGGCCAGTTGAATCGTCATCGATCTTGAGCCTGGCACGGAACCTGTTTGCAAACGTCCTTACAAGCTTGGACCAGAAGAGTTGAAGGAGCTGAAGAAACAACTCGATACAAGAGCATATGGGTCTGATCGACCGAGTTCTTATCCATGGGGTTGTGGTGTTCTTTTTGTCAAGAAGAAGGATGGCACGGACCGACTCTGTGTCGACTACCGTCCATTGAACAAGAAGACCATAAAGAACAAGTACCCACTTCCCAACATCAATGAGCTATTCGCAACTCAAAGGTGCCAAGTATTCTCCAAGCTTGACCTTCGTATGGGCTATCATCAGATTCGCATTCGTGAACAAGATATCCCCAAAGACAGCATTCAGAACAAGCTATGGTTCTTATGAATATACTGTCATGTCTTTCGGCCTTGTCAATGCTCCTCCAACGTTCTCTCGCATGATGAACTTCATCTTCAACCCTTACACAAATGATTTCGTCTTGGTGTATCTCGATATTTTGGTCTTTTCCAAGAACAAGGAGGATCATGCCAAGCATTTGAGATTGGTACTCACAAACTCAGAGAACATCAATTCTATGCGAAGTTTTCAAAGTGTGAGTTTCTGGCTTGATGAGGTTCTCTACCTTGGCCATATCATCTCCGCCAAGGGCATTGCTGTTAATCCTGAGAAGGTGTCTGCAATTGTGAATTGGGAACCGCCTCAGAATGTGAAGCAGCTCGCACTTTCTTGGGCTTGCAAGCTATTGTCGAAGATTCGTTGAGAATTTCTCTAAGATTGCAAAGCCTCTTTCCAACCTCCTCCAGAAGCATGTGAAGTATGTCTGGATGCCTGAATGTGACATCGCTTTCAACACCCTCAAAGAGAAGTTAGTCACAGCTCCAGTTCTGACTCCTCCTGATGAATCCAAACCATTCGAGTTTTCTGTGATGCTTCTCCTGCAAGGTCTCGGTGCTGTGTTAATGCAAGAGAAGAAAGTTGTGGCCTATACCTCTCGCCAGTTGAAGCCCAACGAAAAGAACTACCCCACTCATGACCTCGAGTTGGCGGCAGTTGTCCATGCTCTTTTAACATGGAGACATCTCTTGTTGGGAAGGAAAGTGGACATCTTCACTGATCATAAGAGCCTCAAGTACATCTTCACTCAACCCAACCTCAACCTCAGGCAGACTCGTTGGGTCGAAATGATTCAAGAATACAATCTAAGTATTGAATATACTCCAGGCAAGGCCAATGTCATTGCAGATGCTTTGAGCAGGAAGGCTTACTGCAACAGCTTAATTCTCAAGCCCTTCCAACCGGACCTTTGTGAAGCTTTCCGCAAACTGAATCTCCAAGTTGTTCCTCAAGGCTTTCTTGCCAACCTCCAAGTCTCTCCTACTTTGGAAGATCAAATTCGTGAGGCACAACTTCTTGATGCCATGGTGAAGAAGGTGAAAAATGGGATTGCCAAGAGCCAACCCAAGTACAAGTGCTATCGCCTTGATGACAAAGACATACTCTATTCTTCGAGGATCGAATTGTGGTTCCTAAAGGGTGATCTACGAAAAGTCATTATGAACGAGGCTCACAATTCCCTTCTATCCATTCATCCTGGAAGTACAAAGATGTACCATGACCTCAAGCAGTCGTATTGGTGGACTCGAATGAAGCGAGAAATTGCTCAGTTCGTGAATGAATGTGATGTCTGCAGAAGGAGTGAAAGCAGAACACCAACGGCCAGCTGGTCTCCTCCAACCTCTTGCTATTCCAGAATGGAAGTTTGACCATATTGAGATGGACTTCATGACTGGATTTCCCAAGTCCAAGCGTGGAAATGATGCTATCTTTGTTGTCATCGACAAGCTTACTAAAGTGGCTCATTTTCTTCCTATCAAAGAATCTATCACAGCAGCTCAGTTGGCAGAGCTATACCTCCAGGATTGTCTCCTTGCACGGCATTCCGCAGTTGATATCTTCAGATCGTGGAAGCATCTTTACTTCTAAGTTCTGGGACTCCTTTCAGAAGGCCATGGGCACCAACATTCGCTTCAGCACAGCCTTCCATCCTCAAACTAGTGGACAAGTCGAGCGAGTCAATCAAATCCTTGAAGATATGCTCAGGGCTTGTGTCATTTCCTTCGGTATGAAGTGGGAAGATTGTCTTCCATATGCCGAGTTCTCCTACAACAACAGCTTCCAAGCGAGTTCGGGCAAGGCCCCATTCGAGATTCTCTATGGCAGAAAGTGCCGTACTCCTCTTAATTGGTCAGAGACTGGTGAACGCCAACTTCTTGGCAATGACTAATCACAGAAGCTGAAGAAATGTGCAAAGTCATCCATGAAAATCTCAAAGCTGCGCAAATCGCGCAGAAGAGTTACTATGATAGCAAGCACCGTGACTTGGCTTTCGAGATCGGAGACCATGTCTACCTCCACGTCTCTCCAATGAAAGGTACTCGTCGCTTCGGTATCAAAGGGAAGCTTGCCCCTAGATACGTGGGTCCCTTCAAGATCATTGGCAAAAGAGGCGATCTCGCCTATCAACTTGAGCTTCCATCCAACTTCGCAAATGTGCATGACGTGTTTCACGTGTCATAGCTTCGCACGTGCTTCAAGACTCCTGACCGCACCATCAACTTCGAAGAGATTGATCTCCAAGAAGACCTGTCTTATCATGAGCATCCCATTGCTATTCTTGAAGTAACCGAGCGCAAGACTCACAACAAGTCTATCAAATTCCTGAAAGTGAAGTGGTCACACCATTCCGACCGAGAATCCACCTGGGAACGCGAGGACCACCTCCGTTCCGAATATCCGGAGTTCTTTCAGTCCTAGATCTCGGGACGAGATCCTTTCATAGTGATGGAGTGTTGTAACACCCCGGATGTAACTTGCCATATTTGTACTCCGACTCTTGCCATTTTCGGCTTTAAGTTATTAGATTCCCTCATGGTTGGGTTTTGTCTTCGTTTTGCTTTTTGTTCATGTCATGCATCTCATATCATGTCATCATGTGCATCGCTTTTGCATACGTGTTCGTCTCATGCATCCAAGCATTTTCCCCGTTGTCCGTTTGTAACATCCCAAAATTCTAAATTTTGGAATGTTATATTAAATAGCTAGATTTGATTGATTGTTTGATTGATTGACTGAAAGTGAGTGAATTCGAAACTTTTTGAAAGTTAAATGAGAGGGTATAAAAGGACTTTCCCAAACTTTCATTTTTCATTCGTGATCTCCGTGAATTCTAAATCTTTTCACCACGAAACCCTGGAGAGAAGATGGCATGACTTATTCCATTTATTTAAATGACAAGGGGTGTTGAAAATATTTGAATTTCATTTGAAAATATTTTCAATTATGAAACTTTATGCAACTCAATGATTTTCACGAGAGAAGATAAAATGACTTCTTCAAATTATGAAATATGAGTTGGGAGTTTCAAAGAATTAAATTCAAAGTTCTTTTGAATTTATTTTCAATTTGGAGTTATTTGAGTTTTATTCAAATTATTTTTCTCCAAAAATTAAATATATGGAAAATAGGGTAACATGATTCCCTACAATAGAAAATTGGAGAAAAATTAATTTGAAATCATTTCGGTATTTTTTTAAAATGATTTTGTTGGATTTTATTAGACCAGTAGCACTCTTTGAATTATTAGAATTTGTGTGTATTTTATTTAATGCCAGAAAAATGTTCATGTCGTAGAGAATCTTTTTCTGAAAATTTTGATATTATATGACTATGTAATTTTTTTATTTATTTAGCTTTTATTTTTCTTTCTCTGGAAAAATGTTTTTTAAAAAAAATCTTAGCTAGACCGGGCCAACTGGGCCGAAGCCCAGCTAGCTGGCCCAGCCCAGTTCCCCGCGCCGTCTCCCTCCCCGAGCAGGGAGACCTGCCGCCGCACGCCATCGTCGCCGACGCCGTACGCCGCCCGGACTCCCGCCGCCGCCTCTGCTTACCCCTCCTCCACGTCTCCTCCGCCCCCTCCCGCATATAAATGCCCGAGGCCCCGGCCCCTCTCTCTTCTCTTGCTGCGCCGCCGCCGCACTTGCTGCCGCCGCCACCTGAATCGCGCCGCCAAGCCGCTCGCCGCCGCCGCCCGCGCGCTGCTGCCCCGTGCCGCCGACGCCGCCCAGTGCCCGCCCCGCGCAGCCACCAGCCGCCGCCTGCGCCGCTCGCCATCGCCTCGCCAGAAACCGTCGCCGTTGCCGTTGACCCGCCGTGGACCGGTAAAAAAACCGCCCGGTCCGATCCGGTTTATTTTCAGTTTCGTTTTTTTGTTAAACCCGGTTTTGTTTTATTAACCTAGTTATTTAGTGGATGTTCGCTAGGTTAGATCTGTTAGTGAACATTTTCGTTCATTAGGACTCTGTAGCGAGCGTTCGCTCGATAGTTTTTTTCTTTTTCTTTTAATTTCTGCCAGGGACCCGTTTGTGAATAATTATTTACAGACCAGCCCCTGGTTTTCAAACGGTCATAACTTTTACACCGTTTGTCCAAATTCAACGAAACCAATGCTCACGTCTTCGTTACGATCTCCTCTATCCAGTAATACAACTCAAACAAGTTTTTGAAAAGTTTAAAATTTGAATTAGATCAGATTTGAATTCAAACTTCATTGGATCATAACTTGAGTTTCGTAGCTCCATTTGAGTTAATTCTTTTTGCAAATCGAAGCTCTTGACCTAAACTTTCTGATAAGGCCAAATTCACATAATTTTGGTATTGTTAGAAATTGTTTTATGTTGCAAGAGTTATTTGCTTGGTTTTGACGTTTTCCGAATTGTTTTCTTTGTTCTCTCCGATCTTTTGAGTGATTGCTTATGTGTGATTACTATTGCTTGCTTACGATAGATTGACCGGAGTGTGACGAGTAGAACTATCAAGAGTTTTGAGTGCGAATCATCTTCATCAACATTTCAGGCAAGTTCACACTTTGATCATATCCCTTTCATACCCAGTTTTTATGCATTTAGTTTCACCCTCAAACATTGCATGAGTAGGATTGATAACATGTGGGTATTGGGGAGTAGTTGAGGTAGTACCTATTACCTGTTTATTTTCAAACCTTTGGGAGTTACTTCTACGTTTGCCATTAAACTGTTTTCTCTCAACGAGAAGGACGAGTTGAATACCATCTCTCAGATTCCAGTTGTTTGTGAATATCAAGACGTCTTTCCAGAAGAGCTTCCAGGAATGCCTCCACACCGGCCAGTTGAATTCGTCATCGATCTTGAGCCTGGCACGGAACCTGTTTGCAAACGTCCTTACAAGCTTGGACCAAAAGAGTTGAAGGAGCTGAAGAAACAACTCGATGAACAAGAGCGTATGGGTATGATCGATCGAGTTCTTCTCCATGGGGTTGTGGTGTTTTTTTTGTCAAGAAGAAGGATGGATCGGAACGATTCAGCGTCGACTACGTCCATTGAACAAGAAGACATAAAGAACAAGTACCACTTCCCAACATCAATGAGTTATTCGAGCAACTCAAAGGTTCCCAAGTATTCTCCAAGCTTGACCTTCGTATGGGCTATCATCAGATTCGCATTCGTGAACAAGATATCCCCAAGACAGCATTCATAAACACGGTATGGTTCTTATGAATATACGGTCATGTCTTTCGGCCTTGTCAATGCTCCTCCAACATTCTCTCGAATGATGAACTTCATATTCAACCCTTAAACAAATGATTTCGTCCTGGTGTACCTCGATGATATTTTGGTCTTTTCCAAGAACAAGGAAGATCATGCTAAGCATTTGAGATTGCTACTCGACAAACTCAGAGAACATCAATTCTATGCGAAGTTTTCAAAATGTGAGTTCTGGCTTGATGAGGTTCTCTACCTTGGCCATATCATCTCCACCAAGGGCATTGCTGTTAATCCTGAGAAGGTGTCTGCAATTGTGAATTGGGAACCACCTCAGAATGTGAAGCAGCTCCGCAGCTTTCTTGGGCTTGCAAGCTATTATCGAAGATTGGTTGAGAATTTCTCTGAGATTGCAAAGCCTCTTTCCAACCTCCTCCAGAAGCATGTTAAGTATGTCTGGACGCCTTAATGTGACATCGCTTTCAACACCCTCAAAGAGAAGTTAGTCACAGCTCCAGTTCTGACTCCTCCTGATGAATCCAAACCATTCGAAGTTTTCTGTGATGCCTCCCTGCAAGGTCTTGGTGTTGTGTTAATGCAAGAGAATAAAGTTGTGGCCTATACCTCTCGCCAGTTGAAGCCCAACGAAAAGAACTACCCCACTCATGACCTCGAGTTGGCGGCAGTTGTCCATGCTCTTTTAACATGGAGACATCTCTTGTTGGGAAGGAAAGTGGACATCTTCACTGATCATAAGAGCCTCAAGTACATCTTCACTCAACCCAACCTCAACCGCAGGCAGACTCGTTGGGTCAAAATGATTCAAGAGTACAATCATAGTATTGAATATACTCCATGCACGGCCAATGTCATTGCAGATGCTTTGAGCAGGAAGGCTTACTGCAACAAATTAATTCTCAAGCCCTTCCAACCAGACCTTTGTGAAGCTTTCCACAAGCTGAATCTCCAAGTTGTTCCTCAAGGTTTTCTTGACAACCTCCAAGTCTCTCCTACTTTGGAAGATCAAATTTGTGAGGCACAACTTCTTGATGCCATGGTAAAGAAGGTGAAAAATGGGATTGCCAAGAGTCAACCCAAGTACAAGTGTTATCGCCTTGATGACAATGACACTCTATTCTTCGAGGATCAAATTGTGGTTCCTAAGGGTGATCTACGTAAAGTCATTATGAACGAGGCTCACAATTCCCTTCTACCCATTCATCCTGGAAGTACAAAGTTGTACCATGACCTCAAGCAGTCGTATTGGTGGACTCGAATTAAGCAAGAAATTGCTCAGTTCGTGAATGAATGTGATGTCTGCAGAAGGGTGAAAGCAAAACACCAACGGCCATCTGGTCTCCTCCAACCTCTTGCTATTCCAGAATGGAAGTTTGACCATATTGAGATGGACTTCATGACTGGATTTCCCAAGTCCAAGCGTGGAAATGATGCTATCTTTGTTGTCATTGACAAGCTTACTAAAGTGGCTCATTTTCTTCCTATCAAAGAATCTATCACAGCAGCTCAGCTGGCAGAGCTATACACCTCCAGGATTGTCTCCTTGCACGGCATTCCGCAGTTGATATCTTCAGATCGTGGAAGCATCTTTACTTCTAAGTTCTGGGACTCCTTTCAGAAGGCCATGGGCACCAACATTCGCTTCAGCACAGCCTTCCATCCTCAAACTAGTGGACAAGTCGAGCGAGTCAATCAAATCCTTGAAGATATGCTCAGGGCTTGTGTCATTTGCTTCGGTATGAAGTGGTAAGATTGTCTTCCATATGCCGAGTTCTCCTACAACAACAGTTTCCAAGCGAGTTCGGGCAGGGCCCCATTCGAGATTCTCTATGGCAGAAAGTGCCGTACTCCTCTTAATTGGTCAGAGACTGGTGAACGCCAACTTCTTGGCAATGACTTAATCACAGAAGCTGAAGAAATGTCCAAAGTCATCCATGAAAATCTCAAAGCTGCGCAATCGCGTCAGAAGAGTTACTATGATAGCAAGCATCGTGACTTGGCTTTCGAGATCGGAGACCATGTCTACCTCCACGTCTCTCCAATGAAAGGTACTCGTCACTTCGGTATCAAAGGGAAGCTTGCCCCTAGATACGTGGGTCCTTTCAAGATCATTGGCAAAAGAGGCGATCTCGCCTATCAACTTGAGCTTCCATCCAACTTCGGAAATGTGCACGACGTGTTTCACGTGTCACAGCTTCGCAAGTGCTTCAAGACTCCTGACCGCACCATCAACTTCGAAGAGATTGATCTCCAAGAAGACCTGTCTTATCATGAGCATCCCGTTGCTATTCTTGAAGTAACCGAGCGCAAGACTCACAACAAGTCTATCAAATTCCTGAAAGTGAAGTGGTCACACCATTCCGACCGAGAAGCCACCTGGGAACGCGAGGACCACCTCCGTTCTGAATATCCGGAGTTCTTTCAGTCCTAGATCTCGAGACGAGATCCTTTCGTAGTGGTGGAGTGTTGTAACACCCCGGATGTAACTTGCCATATTTGTACTCCGACTCTTGCCATTTTCGGCTTTAAGTTATTAGATTCCCTCATGGTTGGTTTTTGTCTTCGTTTTGCTTTTTGTTCATGTCATGCATCTCATATCATGTCAATCATGTTGCATCACTTTTGCATACGTGTTCATCTCATGCATCCAAGCATTTTCCCCGTTGTCCGTTTTGCAATCCAACACTCCTACGTCCTCTGGCGCCCCCTTTTGCCTCTTTTCATGAGCAGGTGTTAAACTTTCTCGGAATGGACCGAGATTTGCCAAGCGGCCTTGGTACACCACCGGTAGACTGCCTGTCAAGTTTTGTGCCATTTGGAGTCCGTTTGATACTCCAACGGTTAACCGGGGAACCGTAAAGGCCTCGTGTGTGTTGCAGCCCAACACCCCTCCAAAGTGGCCCAATAACTCATCCAAACCTATCCCATGTCCTCCGCCGTCAGATCATGATCGCGTGGCCGAAAACTACACCTCATTTGAACACTCCTACCTCCTTCTACATATAAATATGCGCACCCCTCCTCCAAATCCTGGATGAAACCCTAGCATTTTGCCCTCTCCGCCGCTGGACAAAATTCCCGCCGCCGGACATGTCCAATTTTCTCTCAAAGTACTTTTCCCCTCAGATTTTTAGGCCCTGTTTATCATGCCATAACTTCATTGTGCTACTCCGTTTTGTGCGTGCAATATATCAAAATGTTCATCAGGATGTGCTCTTCATTTTGTTCCATTGTGTCATGCTTGTTTGAGTCCATATTGATGCACAAATAGTTGATGCAAGAGTGCTATAAATTGTTAGGTGCTGGTTCTTATCAGAGTATGAGGATTTGTCATTTTGCTACATTTGATGTGTGTTGCATGTGGGCATGAGCTCTACATGTGTTTTGATCCATCTTTACAGGGGTGTATGCCATGTATTTTTGTGATTTTTGTGGTGACTAGCACAAGCATGCAAAGGAGCCCTCGTGATATTGCTGATTTCAGGGACTTAGAATCTTACTAAGTTATTGCTCTGCTGTTATTTTATGCCATGTAAACATGATGCTACAGTGAGATGCATGCTTTGTTTGAGTCTCTTCAGTAAGGATGAGTTGGACATATGGTTGTGCTCTATCCATCCATGCCCCTGTTTGCAATTATGGAGTGCCTTAGCATGTCTTAATCTTGCTCTACTTTTGCTATAAAATGTTCCTGGCAGATTGTTTACATGTTAATCAATTTTGCCAAGGTTGTTGTAGTTGATCCATGTATGCTATGAGCTTGTTCTTACCATGGTTAGCTTCATGAACATGTCTTATTTCTGGTAGCATGCTTAGTTTGTCATGCAATGCCTTGTCGTGGGTGAATCGAGCTTGCAAAGATGCCTTCATAATTCTGCTTTTGCCATGCTCAGTTTTCTGCTAAGTCTGAATCTGTTAATGAAACTTGCTATGTTTACATGGGTGCCATCATATTTTCTGTGCCTTTTTGGCTCTTGATCAGTAAGGGACTTTTGTTCTATGATTTGAGTAGATTCAGGCAAAGCCTTTGTTTGCTATGATCTGTTCCTATAGCATGTTGTTTCCTTGCTCTAAACATTGCTTCCTGATGTTAATTCCTGGCATGTTAGTGTTTTCACCAAGTCTGTGATGCTAATATCTTTTGCACTTTTGCCATTCTTGTTTGAACCTGCTCTTGTGTGATTTAGCCATAGCACAATGTTCATATTTTGTCAAGCATCTTGAGTAGATCACTTCCATGTGCTTTGTTATTATGTTGGAGTGCATTAGCTTAGTTTCTTGTTGCATTCTAGATGGCATCGTGTTGTTAATCACAGAATTGTGCCATTCTTGTTTTGCTTGCCATTTGCAAACCGTGCATCTGATTCTGGTGATCTTTATATCGTTTTCGACCAAAATCATCTCATCTTTCCAGCGACACACTTGGTTTGCCAAGTTTATGCCTTGTTCATCCTTTTCCTTCCGGAGCATGCATATGCATTGCATATCACATCCTGCATGTCATGCCATGTTTCATCATGTTGCTTGCGCATTGCACCGTGATTGATTGTTGGTCTTTTTCTTGTGTTCCTGCCTTGGGTAGAGCTGGGAGATGAGTATGTGATCGAGGAACCCATTGAGTACGCATACGAGGATCAAGCTTTCATCAACTCTGAGAACTTTGCAGGCAAGATGACCAGACCCTCGAAATCACTTCTATCTTTGCTTGCTAGTTGTTCGCTCTATTACTATGCCACGATACCTACCACTTGCTATATCATGCATCCCATATTGCCATGTCAAGCCTCTAACCCACCTTTCCTAGCAAACCGTTGTTTGGCTATGTTACTGCTTTGCTCAGCCCCTCTTATAGCGTTCCTAGTTGCAGGTGAACATGAAGTTTGTTCCATGTTTGGAACATGGATATTTGTTGGGATATCATTATTATATCTTGTTTACTTTAATGCATCTATATACTTGGTAAAGGGTGGAAGGCTCGGCCTTATGCCTGGTGTTTTGTTCCACTCTTGCCGCCCTAGTTTCCGTCATACCGGTGTTATGTTCCTTGATTTTGTGTTCCTTACGCGGTTGGGTGTTATGGGAACCCCTTGACAGTTCACCTTGAATAAAACTCCTCCAGCAAGGCCCAACCTTGGTTTTACCATTTGTCACCTAAGCCTTTTCCCTTGGGTTCCGCGGACTCAAGGGTTATCTTTATTTTAAACCCCCGGGCTAGTGCTCCTCTGAGTGTTGGTCCAGAACTAGAGCACCGTGCGGGACCGTCCCTTGGCAACTTGGGTTATGTTGGTTCCTGTACGCTTAGCTTATCCGGTGTGCCCTAAGAACGAGATATGTGCAGCTCCTATCGGGATTTGTCGGCACAGCGGGTGGTCTTGCTGGTCTTGTTTTACCATTTTCGAAATGTCTTGTAACCGGGATTCCGAGTCTGATCGGGTCTTCCTGGGAGAAGGAATATCCTTCGTTGACCGTGAGAGCTTGCGATGAGCTAAGTTCGGACACCACTATAGGGTTTTGAACTTTCGAAAGCCGTCCCCACGGTTATGGGCAGATGGGAATTTGCTAATGTCCGGTTGTAGAAAACTTGACACTTAACTTAATTAAAATGAATCAATCGCGTGTAGCCGTGATGGTCTCTTTTCGGCGGAGTCCGGGAAGAGAACACGGTCTCGTGTTATGCTTGAACGTAAGTAGTTTCAGGATCACTTCTTGATCATTTTAGCTTCTCGACCGTGCTTTGCTCCTCTTCTCGCTCTCTTTTGCGTAATTTAGCCACCATATATGCTAGTGATTGTTGCAGCTCCACCTCACTACCCTTTCCTACCCTTAAGCTTAAATAGTCTTGATCATGAGGGTGTGAGATTGCTGAGTCCCCGTGACCACAAATACTTCCAAACAGATGCAGGTGCCGATGATGCCAGTGCAGGAGACGCTACCGAACTCAAGTGGGAGTTCGAAGAGGATTCTGGCCGTTACTACGTGTCTTTTTTGATGATCAGTAGAGGAGGCCAGTTGGGGCGATCGGGGATCTAGCATTTGGGGTTGTCTTCCTTTATTTTGGTTCCGTAGTCGGACCTTGATTGTATTTTGGATGATGTACGATATATTTATGTATTGTGTGAAGTGGCGATTGTAAGCCAACTCTTTATCCCTTTCTTATTCAGTACATGGGATGTGTAAAGTTTACCCCTCTTGCGACATGCCTACCATGCGGTTATGCCTCTAAGTCGTGCTCCGACACGTGTGAGATATAGCCGCATCGTGGGTGTTACAAGTTGGTAATCAGAGCCTTCCCCGACTTAGGAGCCCCCTACTTGATCGAATCACTGACGTTGTTGAGTCTAGAAAAAAATGTTTTGAGTCTTATAGGATTATATATATCGGAGATTAGGATTCTTTTACTCCTCAGTCCCTTCGTCGCTCTGGTGAGGCATCCTGACGTAGAGTTTTGACTCTTCTCTTCTCAAATTTCACGAAATTTTTTTTGGATCACGCGGGTATCTTGGAATCATTCCGATGGTTTTGTGATGAGAACATTGTTCTTGGTGCCTGCTGACATTTAGGGGTTGTGGCAGTGTCCCGGGGAGTTGAGCTCCAAGGTGTTGTCGTCACAATTTTATCGTTGCAGTTCTGGAATACCTGAGTTCGCTGACATCGAAAATATTTTTTATGCAGTTGTTGGTGAGATAACCTCGACGCCACCCGGTACTGGGGCGGGAGTTCGGGAGCATTGCCATAACTCGTATAACGGATGCTTTTCAAAAACTGAGGTAAATCATTTCCGAAGGTTTCTTGGTTATGTGTTGAATGATGGATACAGCTGGATGTAGGATTTGCTAGTTTTCAGTGAGATACTATGCTTCCCCTGTATCCCCAACACCTGATTGCATAACCAGAAAGTTTCGGGAGTTTTATAGGTGGGAATTCAAGTAGCTCTACTATTTCTTCCCGCAGATATTTGGTTTGTGATTGGGTAATCCTTACCAATTATTTGTTCATATCCGCACCTTGTTGCTTTATTCATCTATATCTATCTAAGTGGCTTCTCAATTTATGGAATGGTGATGATTTACTTTGGAATGCACTCGTTCATTCTTGTTCGAATGTTAAGGCTATATGTTGCAATTTCAATCCATCGATTCAGATTGAATATATGTCTTTCAAGATGCTAACGGATGTCAACCTCTTCAGGATGGCTCCTCCAACGCGTCAAAATCCGGAACCTCCGCCACCACCTCCACCTCCGGAGGCATGGCAAGTTGTCATGGCCGCCACCAACGCCAACACTCAGATGCTTTTGCAACTCTTGCAAGAGCGAAACCAAGGAAATCAAGGCCACGGCAACAATCAGGCTCAGTTTGCTACCCTCAATCAGATCCTCGCAAACCAGCCGAAGTCCTTCAGTAACTGTGTTGAGGCCACAGACGTCGACGACTCGCTCGTGTATATGTGCAAACATTTTGAGTGTAGCAATGTCAGGCCTGAGGACTTTGTCAAGTTTGCTTCGTTCCAACTCAAAGACCAAGCTGCTGAGTGTTATCAACAATACAAAGATTCCAGAGGAGGTCATGTGATTACCTGGGATGATTTCCGCCGAGACTTCAAAGCTCACCACATTCCATGAAGTGTTGCTGAGAGTAAGCGTGAGGAGTTTCGCAATCTCAAGCAAGGCAACTTGTCTGTTTACCAATACAACATCCTATTTCAGAGGCTCGCTCGCGTCGCTAAACAAGACGTCCCTGACGAAAAGAGCATGATTTATCAATTCAGAGGTGGCCTCAGAGAAGATCTGCAATTAGCTCTTATGATTTTTGAGCCGACCAAGTATGATGAATTCTACAACATGGCACTAAAGCAAGAGGCCGCTCAGCACAAGTGTGATGCTTCTAAGAAGAGAGTCAGGGATGCAACTCAATCGTCTTCTTCATCTCAAGTGGCAGCTAAGCAACAGAAGTTCTGGTTGCCTCCTCCTCCTCTGTCCCGTCAGCCTTACTAGTAGAAGAGTAAAGGTGGCAATGGATCTTCCCACCCACCAAACCCAGGCTATCAGAACAAAGCGCAGTCTCATGCTCCAAGGTCAAGTGCTCCTTATCACCGTCTGCTCTCAGAGGTTACTTGCAACAAGTGTTAGCAGAAAGGGCACTATGCAAACAAATGCTTCAACCAAAGGCACCTTCTGCCTCCTCCTCCTATGAGATCTGCTAGCAATGCAGTGGTCAAGCATAATTCCAAGTTTGCAAAGGTCAACATGATGAACGCAGCTCAGGCCGAGGACTCTTCAGAAGTGATCATGGGTAACTTTCCAGTTAATTCTATTCCTACAAAAGTTCTTTTTGATACTGGTGCATCGCATTGTTTCATGTCAAGATCATTTGTTTCAAAGCATGACTTCATTTCGGAAATGTTGAGTAAACCCATGGGAGTGGTTTCTCCAGACAAGTCTATGAGGGCTACCACGATGATCCCGAATGTTTCTATCAAGATGGGTGACTATAGATTTTTGTCTTCTCCAATGGTCCTTGGAGACTCGAATATTGATCTAATTCTTGGCATGGATTGGCTTTCTAAGAACAAGGCTCAGCTTGATTGTGCTGCCAGGCAGATTCAATTGACACACTCGTCTGAGGATGTGATCATCTATGCCGCTTGTGATGAAACTATTCGATTGTTTTCTCTCAATGAGAAGGACGAGTTGAATGCCATCTCTCAGATTCCAGTCATTTGTTAATATCAAGATATCTTTCCAGAAGAGCTTCCAGGAATGCCTCCTCACCGGCCAGTTGAATTTGTCATCGATCTTGAGCTGGCACGGAACCTATTTGCAAACGTCCTTACAAGCTTGGACCAGAAGAGTTGAAGGAGCTAAAGAAACAACTCGATGAACAAGAACATATGGGTCTGATCTGACCGAGTTCTTATCCATGGGGTTGTGGTGTTCTTTTGTCAAGAAGAAGGATCAAACAGAACGACTCTGTGTCGACTACCGTCCATTGAACAAGAAGACCATACAGAACAAGTACCCACTTCCCACCATCAATGAGCTATTCGAGCAACTCAAAGGTGCCCACGTATTCTCCAAGCTTGACCTTCGCATAGGCTATCATCAGTTTCGCATTCATGAACAAGATATCCCCAAAACAGCATTCAGAACAAGCTATGGTTCTTATGAATATACTGTCATGTCTTTCGGCCTTGTCAATGCTCCTCCAACGTTCTCTCGCATGATGAACTTCATCTTCAACCCTTACACAAATGATTTCATCCTGGTGTACCTCGATGATATTTTGGTCTTTTCCAAGAACAAGGAGGATCATGCCAAGCATTTGAGATTGCTACTCAACAAACTCAGAGGACATCAATTCTATGCGATGTTTTCAAAATGTGGGTTCTGGCTTGATGAGGTTCTCTACCTTGGCCATATCATTTCCGCCAAGGGCATTGCTGTTAACCCTGAGAAGGTGTCTGCAATTGTGAATTGGGAACCGCCTCAGAATGTGAAGCAGCTTCGCAACTTTCTTGGGCTTGCAAGCTATTGTCGAAGATTCGTTGAGAATTTGTCTGAGATTGCAAAGCCTCTTTCCAACCTCCTCCAGAAGCATGTTAAGTATGTCTAGATGCCTTAATGTGACATCGCTTTCAAGACCCTCCAAGAGAAGTTAGTCACGACTCCAGTTCTGACTCCTCCTGATGAATCCAAACCATTCAAAGTTTTCTGTGATGCCTACCTGCAAGGTCTCGGTGTTGTGTTAGTGCAAGAGAATAAAGTTGTGGCCTATACCTCTCGCCAGTTGAAGCCCAAAAAAATGAACTACCCCACTCATGACCTCGAGTTGGCGGCAGTTGTCCATGCTCTTTTAACATGGAGACATCTCTTGTTGGGAAGGAAAGTGGACATCTTCACTGATCATAAGAGCCTCAAGTACATCTTCACTCAACCCAACCTCAACCTCAGGCAGACTCGTTGGGTCAAAATGAGTCAAGAGTACAATCTAAGTATTGAATATACTCCATGCAAGGCCAATGTCTTTGCAGATGCTTTGAGCAGGAAAGCTTACTGCAACAGCTTAATTCTCAAGCCCTTCCAACCAGACCTTTGTGAAGCTTTCCGCAAGCTGAATCTCCAAGTTGTTCCTCAAGGTTTTCTTGCCAACCTCCAAGTCTCTCCTACTTTGGAAGATCAAATTCGGGAGGCACAACTTCTTGATGCCATGGTAAAGAAGGTGAAAAATGGGATTGCCAAGAGTCAACCCAAGTACAAGTGCTATCGCCTTGTTGACAATGACACTCTATTCTTCGAGGATCGAATTGTGGTTCCTAAGGGTGATCTACGTAAATTCATTATGAACGAGGCTCACAATTCCCTTCTATCCATTCATCCTGGAAGTACAAATATGTACCATGACCTCAAGCAGTCGTATTGGTGGACTCGAATGAAGCGAGAAATTTCTCAGTTCGTGAATGAATGTGATGTCTGCAGAAGGGTGAGAGCAGAACACCAACGGCCAGCTGGTCTCCTCCAACCTCTTGCTATTCTAGAATGGAAGTTTGACCATATTGAGATGGAATTCGTGACTGGATTTCCCAAGTCCAAGCGTGGAAATGATGCTATCTTTGTTGTCATCGACAAGCTTACTAAAGTGGCTCATTTTCTTCCTATCAAAGAATCTATCACAGCAGCTCAGCTTGGCCAGAAGCTATACACCTCAGGATTTGTCTCCTGCACGGCAATTCCGCAGTTGATATCTTTCAGCAGTATCATGGAAGCATCCTTCTACTTCTAAGTTCCTGGGATTTCCTTGGAAGGCCATGGGGCACACCACATTCGCTTCAGCACAAGCCTTCCATCCTCAAACTAGTGGACAAGTCGAGCGAGTCAATCAAATCCTTGAAGATATGCCGAGGGCTTGTGTCATTTCCTTCGGTATGAAGTGGGAAGTTGGTCTTCCATATCCCGAGTTCTCCTACAACAACAGTTTCCAAGGCGAGTTTGGGCCAGGGCCCCATTCGAGATTCTCTATGGCAGAAAGTGCCATCCTCTTAATTGTCAGAGACTGGTGAACGCCAAACTTCTTGCAATGGACTTAATCACAGAAGCTGAAGAAATGTGCAAAGTCATCCGTGAAAATCTCAAAATCGTGTTAGTGGAGTTTACTATGATAGCAAGCATCGTGATTGGCTTTCGAGATCGGAGACTGACGAAGCTATGTACCTAGGGTAGGGTCATGGACCTGTCCAAACTGCCCTACCCAAGGACATCTCTAGAAGAAATCACCTTTCAATCGACTTGGAGGTGTTCCACTCGACAGACTCGAAGACACTCGACCAAGAAGCAATCACTCGACCAAGACCCAACCACTCGACGGCCAGGAGACCTAAAGGCACTCCGCACGCTAACGGTCGGTATTAAGTAGCTTTTATGGTCATCATAGCACTTTATTAGGGGCGTTACCAGTAACGCCCGACCTTAATGTATTTAAAACCCTGCATAACTGAGGGCCGGAGGGGTCCGGCGAACTCTATATAAGCCACCCCCTCCTCAGTGTAAAGGGTTCGCACCCCTGTAAACTACACGCATAATCCAGTCGACCGCCTCCGGGCTCCGAGACGTAGGGCTATTACTTCCTCCGAGAAGGGCCTGAACTCGTAAACCTCGTGTGCTTACAACTTCTCCATAGCTAAGATCTTGCCTCTCCATACTTACCCCCCTACATTACTGTCAGACTTAGAACCACGACAGTTGGCGCCCACCGTGGGGCAGGTGTTTTAGCGATTTGTTGGAGGAGTTGCGATCTTTTCCGATCCGAATCATCATGGTTTCGGCGGAGTTTTGGTGGAGGGCCGCGAGATCCGTCTCGGCGCGCTCACGTTCATCGCCGACGACTCCGCTTGGCTTCAGGAGGCTCCGCTCGACGTGGACGCGCTCCCTGTCCGCGGGCGACGCACTTTCCGCGTGTCCCGCGGCATCCTTGCGCCGTGCGACCCCACTCGGTCGGCCTCGTGCCGCCACCCCCCCCCCCCCCCCCCCCCCCCCCCGCCCCCCCCCCCCCCCCCCCCCCCCCCCCCCCCCCCCCCCCCCCCCCCCCCCCCCCCCCCCCCCCCCCCCCCCCTCCCTGTTTCCCGCCGGCGCAAGCGCTCCGGTCGGTCGAGACTTCAGCGGTGGGTGAGACACGCGGTGGCACGCCAGTCGGCCACCCCTCAAGTCGCGGCGATCGAGCCCGACGAATCCCTCTACGGCCTGTTCGACCTGTCGACTGGCTCCAGAGACCGCATCCGAGTGCGACAGCAGTGATCCGGCGGAGGTTCTGATGGTCGATGGACCGCCCAGTCCTCCCGGTTTTCCCCGCACCGACGGAGGCGCGGGTGGAGGCGACCCGTCGCGTCCCCATGAGGAATATCTCCCCGAGCCTCTCACGTCGCTGCAGAGAGAAGAACTTCGTCGCCGGAACATGGATGCACTGCACACTCCTATCGTTGGAGAAACCCCCGAGGCTCGTGCCTTGGAGGACGCGCGCCTGGCAAACTTGGCCGAGCGCACTCGACTGGAGAACCTCCAGCGAGCACTCGACGAGCGTGCGCGACAACGGGTTCCAGAATCCAGTCGACGTCAGCTCTTTCCCGCCCCGCAGGTATATCGAACTCCGATTCAGAATTTAGCAGCTGCAGCCCGTATAGCAGAGTCGATTCAGCCTTCCCAGTCAGAGGCTGGCAGAGGCTTGCTGCAGATCAGAGCGTTACTCCGGGCAGCAGGAGACCAGAATTCCGCTGTTTCTCAGTCGCGGAACAGGATTCACAGCAGATCCGTTGCTGCAGACACAGTCCAGTCGGCTCATAGCCCAAGATCGCCCCCGAGGCGTGAGGGACGTGGGGACCGGCGTAATCAGTACGGGAACCGTGAGCAATATGATCACCGATTCGATCGTGATGATCGACGTCGAGTGCCCACCCCTCCCCCGAGGAGCGGGTCGTATGCGCCTCGACAGCAGGATGACAGGCGCCCTAGTAGTGTTGGGCGAAGGATTCCAGTCGACTCCAGGGAGCCAGGCTTTGATGCGAGATCCATTCTCGTTCAAGGTTTGGTTGACAGGAACAGAGCTCACCGAGAAGGTCACGACAGAGATGCACCTACCAGCAGCAGAGCACATGTTTCGGGGCCAGAGTGCTTTAGTAGAGCCATCAGGGCCGCTGTGATTCCTCCCAACTTCAGGTTGGCGACTGGAGTCAGCAAGTTCACTGGTGAGTCCAAGCCCGATACTTGGCTTGAAGACTACCGAGTGGCCGTCCAGATTGGCGGCGGCAATGATGAAGTGGCCATGAAGCACCTGCCTCTCATGTTGGAGGGCTCGGCCAGAGCGTGGCTGAACCAGTTAGCACCCAGCAGCATTTACACTTGGGAAGATCTCGCCCGAGTGTTTGTCACCACATTTGAAGGAACATGCAAGCGACCGGCAGGGCTGACGGAACTGCGGTCTTGCGTGCAGAAGCCGAATGAAACTTTGAGGGATTACATCCAGAGATGGATCACGTTACATCACACGGTAGAGAATGTGCCTGACCACCAAGCAGTCTGTGCCTTCAAAGAAGGCGTCAAGTACAGAGAACTGAATCTGAAATTCGGTCGAACCGGAGATATGTCTCTGAATCGGATGATGGAGATTGCCACCAAGTACGCTAATGGTGAAGATGAGGATCGACTCAGGAGTGGCAAGCTCAAGTCAGTCGCCTCAAGAAACCGGAGGAAATTCCAATCGGAAACAGAAGCGGAAAGCCGAGCCAGCTGCTCCGGGGAAGCCTTGGCCGTAACCCAAGGAAAGTTTAAAGGGAAACCCAAAGGACCTTGGAACCCCAAGAAAGTTAAAGACCAGGACGGAAATGATGTGTTGGACTTGCCATGTCTCGTCCACACCAAGAAAGATGAAGAGGGTAATTTCATTTACCCGAAACATACCACTCGACAGTGTCGACTCTTGATCCAGCAGTTCCAGGGCAAGCAGCCCAAAGATAAGGAAAAGGAGTCGGACAAAGTTGAGGACAAGGAAGATAGTGATGGGATACCCCCAGGTCAATTCCACCCTGATGATTTTTGCTGATGTTGAAAGCAAAAGTCGACTGAAAGTTATCAACCGAGAGGTGAATATGGTTGCTCCGGCGACACCCAGTTATCTGAAGTGGTCTCAGACTGCCATAACATTCGACCGGTCCGATCACCCAACGCACATCGCCACCCCTGGGAGGCAAGCTTTGGTGGTCGACCCAGTTGTTGAAGGCACTCGACTGACCAAAGTCTTGATGGATGGTGGCAGTGGTTTGAACATATTATATGCTGAGACGTTGAAAGGGATGGGCATTCCGATGTCCAGACTCAGTACCAGCAACATGAGTTTCCATGGAGTCATTCCTGGGAAGAAGGCTGAATCACTCGGCCAGATTGCTCTTGATGTGGTTTTCGGTGATTCCAAGAATTACCGCAAAGAAAAGTTGACATTTGAAGTTGTAGACTTCCAGAGTGCCTATCACGCTATTTTGGGCAGGCCGGCTTATGCACGCTTCATGGCCCGACCATGTTATGTATCTCAAATTGAAGATGCCTGGTCCCAAAGGTGTGATCACTATTACGGGCAATCGGAAGAAAGCGGAAGAATGTTTTCAGAAAGGTTCAAAGATCGCTGATGCTCAGATGGCAGTGGTGGAGCTGCAGGAATACCAGAAGACTGCAGACCCGAGTGATTTGTTGCGAGCCAAGAAGCCCGCTACAGAATCAGCTTTTCAGTCGTCTGGCGAACTCAATCTCACACCTCGACTCCAATAGGAAAGCGCTCATCCAGTTCCTCCGTGAGAACTGGGACATTTTCGCATGGAAGCCTTCTGACATGCCGGGTGTTCCCAGGGAGCTGGCTGAGCACCGCCTAAGAGTCGACTCAAAAGTAAAACCTGTCAAGGAACATCTCCGACGGTCCGCCGTCCAGAAGAGAAAGGCCATTGGCGAGAGGTGGCTCGGCTCTTAGCAGCGGAGTTCATCCGAGAAATCTACCACTCCGAGTGGCTCGCCAATGTTGTCATGGTCCCCAAGAAGGACAAGTCACTTCGCATGTGCATTGACTTTAAACATATCAATCGGGCCTGCCCGAAAGATCATTTTCCTCTCCCCCGCATCGACCAGATAGTCGACTCGACTGCGGGATGTGAGCGACTGTCTTTTTTAGACGCCTATTCCGGGTACCATCAGATCCGTCTGTATGGACCTGACGAGATCAAAACAGCTTTCATCACTCCATTCGGGTGCTTCTGTTATGTTACCATGCCGTTCGGCCTCAAGAATGCCGGAGCCACATTCATGAGGATGATTCAGAAGTGTTTGCTCACTCAAATCAGTCGGAATGTGGAAGCATACATGGATGATATTGTGGTCAAGTCACGGAAGGGTTCCGACCTGCTGACTGACCTTGCTGAAACCTTTGCCAACCTCAGGAGGTATGATATCAAGCTTAATCCATCAAAGTGCACATTCGGAGTTCCTGGCGGAAAATTACTCGGTTTTCTCGTTTCCGAACGGAATCGACGCCAATCCAGAAAAAGTCGGTACTATACTCCGAATGAAAAGTCCTGTGCGAGTGCACGACGTCCAGAAGCTTACTGGTTGCTTGGCCGCTTTAAGTCGATTCATATCTCGTCTCGGTGAAAAGGCATTGCCTCTTTACCGATTGATGAAGAAGTCCGACAAGTTCGAGTGGACTCCTGAAGCTGATGCAGCGTTTGCAGAGCTCAAAGCTCTGCTCTCCACCCAGCCGGTGCTTGCTGCCCCAATCAGCAAGGAGCCTTTGCTGCTTTACATCGCAGCCACGGGACAAGTCGTCAGTACGGTACTTACGGTCGAGCGGGAAGAAGAAGGAAAAGCCTTCAAAGTTCAGCGCCCAGTATATTATATTTCTGAAGTTTTGACCCCGTCGAAGCAAAGATATCCTCATTATCAGAAGCTTGTATATGGGATTTATATGACCACAAAGAAAGTTGCTCACTACTTCTCTGATCATTCCATTACAGTCGTCAGCGATGCTCCATTGTCAGAGATCCTGCACAACAGAGATGCAACTGGTCGAGTGGCAAAATGGGCGATTGAACTCCTTCCTCTAGATATCAAGTTTGAGGCAAAGAAAGCTATCAAGTCCCAGGCAATAGCAGATTTCGTCGCCGAGTGGATTGAACAGCAACTGCCGACTCAGGTTCACTCGGAGCATTGGACCATGTTCTTCGACGGTTCCAAAATGCTGAATGGTTCCGGTGCCGGGGTGGTGTTGGTCTCCCCCCGAGGAGATAAGCTCAGATATGTTCTTCAAATCCACTTTGATTCCTCCAATAACGAGGCAGAATATGAAGCACTTTTATATGGGTTGCGCATGGCCATTTCACTCGGCGTCCGTCGCCTCATGGTCTATGGCGACTCAGATTTGGTGGTTAATCAGGTGATGAAGGAATGGGACGTCAGAAGTCCAGCCATGACTGGTTATTGCAATGCAGTGAGAAAGCTGGAGAAGAAATTCGAGGGGTTAGAGCTTCATCACATACCCCGACTGAAAAATCAAGCAGCTGATGATCTGGCAAAAATAGGTTCCAAAAGAGAAGCCATTCCCAGCAATGTGTTTTTGGAACACATCCACACACCATCAGTTCAGGAGGATCCCTTCACTGAAGAGGCCCCGCAGCCAAAAAGTGCCACGGATCCGACTGAAGTTGAAGTTCCAGCTGTGGTCGACCTGATCATGGAAGTCTTGGTCATCACTCCCGACTGGACATACCGTACATCGCGTACATCTAAGGAAAGAACTCCCAGAGGACGAAGAAGAGGCTCGACAGATCGTCCGTCGATCCAAGGCCTTTACAGTCATAAAGGGACAGTTGTATAGAGAAAGCGCGACTGGAGTCAGTCAGAAGTGTATAACACCAGAAGAAGGTCAGATGATCCTTGATGATATCCACTCGGGGACCTGTGGTCATCATGCGTCCTCTCGGACCATTGTGGCTAAAGCATACCGAGCGGGATTCTACTGGCCAAGGGCAATGAAATGAAAAGAGATAGTCGACAAATGTGAAGGATGTCAGTATTACTCCAATATGTCGCACAAGCCCGCGTCAGCCCTGAAAACCATTCCACTCGTCTGGCCCTTCGCTGTTTG